>NW_027228051.1:0-217726 GCF_037783145.1 Equus przewalskii
TTTGCAGGCCCGATGTGGCTGAAGTTGAACTTCTGCTCTGTGTGTGCTACATTGCCCTAGAGCTGAAAGGCACAACGTGCAGGCTTCTTTCCAAAGGGCGAGTTGGGCCCCAAAGCATCTTGCTTCCAGCTCTTTGGGAAGCTAAGAAACAACTCGCTCTGCACAGTGCTCTTACAGCCTACCGGGAACATCTCTTACAAAGGCCTGTGAAACGCAGTGTCTTTGCAGGCCTGATCTGGCTGAAGTAGAACTTCTGCTCTCGGTGTGCTACATTGCCCTAGAGCTGAAACGCACAACGTGCAGGCTTCTTTCAAAAGAGCGAGCTGGGCCCTAAAGCATCTTTCTTCCAGCTCTTTGGGAAGCTAAGAAACGACTCGCTCTGCACAGTGCTCTTACAGCCTACTGGGAACATCTCTTACAAAGGCCTGTGAAACGCAGTTTCTTTGCAGGCCTGATCTGGGCTGAAGTAGAACTTCTGCTCTGGGTGTGCTACATTGCCCTGCAGCTGAAAGGCTCAACGTACAGGCTTCTTTCCAAAGGGCGAGTTGGGCCCCAAAGCATCTTGCTTCCAGCTCTTTGGGAAGCTAAGAAACAACTCGCTCTGCACAGTGCTCTTACAGCCTACCGGGAACATCTCTTACAAAGGCCTGTGAAACGCAGTGTCTTTGCAGGCCTGATCTGGCTGAAGTAGAACTTCTGCTCTCGGTGTGCTACATTGCCCTAGAGCTGAAACGCACAACGTGCAGGCTTCTTTCAAAAGAGCGAGCTGGGCCCTAAAGCATCTTTCTTCCAGCTCTTTGGGAAGCTAACAAACGACTCGCTCTGCACAGTGCTCTTACAGCCTACTGGGAACATCTCTTACAAAGGCCTGTGAAACGCAGTTTCTTTGCAGGAATGATCTGGCTGAAGTAGAACTTCTGCTCTGGGTGTGCTACATTGCCCTGCAGCTGAAAGGCTCAACGTACAGGCTTCTTTCCAAAGGGCGAGTTGGGCCCCAAAGCATCTTGCTTCCAGCTCTTTGGGAAGCTAAGAAACAACTCGCTCTGCACAGTGCTCTTACATCCTACCGGGAACATCTCTTACAAAGGCCTGTGAAATGCAGTTTCTTTGCAGGCCTGATCTGGCTGAAGTAGAACTTCTGCTCTCGGTGTGCTACATTGCCCTAGAGCTGAAACGCACAACGTGAAGGCTTCTTTCAAAAGAGCGAGCTGGGCCCTAAAGCATCTTGCTTCCAGCTCTTTGGGAAGCTAAGAAACGACTCGCTCTGCACAGTGCTCTTACAGCCCACTGGGAACATCTCTTACAAAGGCCTGTGAAACGCAGTTTCTTTGCAGGCCTGATCTGGCTGAAGTAGAACTTCTGCTCTGGGTGTGCTACATTGCCCTGCAGCTGAAAGGCACAAAGTGCAGGCTTCTTTCCAAAGGGCGAGTTGGGCCCCAAAGCATCTTGCTTCCAGCTCTTTGGGAAGCTAGGAAACAACTCGCTGTGCACAGTGCTCTTACAGCCTACCGGGAACATCTCTTGCAAAGGCCTGTGAAACGCAGTTTTTTTGCAGGCCTGATCTGGCTGAAGTAGAACATCTGCTGTGGGTGAGCTCCATTGCCCTAGAGCTGAAAGGCACAACGTGCAGGCTTCTTTCCAAAGGGCGAGTTGGGCCCCAAAGCATCTTGCTTGCAGCTCTTTGGGAAGCTAAGAAACAACTCGCTCTGCACAGTGCTCTTACAGCCTACCGGGAACATCTCTTACAAAGCCGTGTGAAAAGCAGTTTCTTTGCAGGCCTGATCTGGCTGAAGAAGAACTTCTGCTCTGGATGTGCTACATTGCCCTGCAGCTGAAAGGCACAACGTGCAGGCTACTTTCCAAAGGTCGAGTTGGGCCCCAAACCATTTTGCTTCCAGCTCTTTGGGAAGCTAAGAAACAGCTCGCTCTGCACAGTGCTCTTACAGCCTACCGGGAACATCTGTTACAAAGGCCTGTGAAACGCAGTTATTTTGCAGGCCCGATCTTGCTGAAGTTGAAGTTCTGCTCTGCGTGTGCTAAATTGCCCTAGAGCTGGAAGGCACAACGTGCAGCCTTCTTTCCAAAGGGCGAGTTGGGCCCCAAAGCATCTTGCTTCCAGCTCTTTGGGAAGCCAAGAAACAACTCGCTCTGCACTGTGCTCTTACAGCCTACCGGGAACATCTCTTACAAGGGCCTGTGAAACGCAGTTTCTTCTCAGGCCTCATCTGGCTGAAGTAGAACTTCTGCTCTGCGTGTGCTACATTGCCCTAGAGCTGAAAGGCCCAACGTGTAGGCTTCTTTCCAAAGGGCGAGTTGAGCCCTAAAGCATCTTGCTTCCAGCTCTTTGGGAAGCTAAGAAACAACTCGCTCTGCACAGTGCTCTTACAGCCTACCGGCAACATCTCTTACAAACGCCTGTGAAACGCAGTTTCTTTGCAGGCCTGATGTGGCTGAAGTAGAACTTCTGCTCTGGGTGTGCTACATTGCCCTAGAGCTGAAAGACGCAACGTGCAGTCTTCTTTCCAAAGGGCGAGTTGGGCCCCAAAGCATCTTGCTTCCAGCTCTTTGGGAAGCTAAGAAACAACTCGCTCTGCACAGCGCTCTTACAGCCTACCGGGAACATCTCTTACAAAGGCCTGTGAAACGCAGTTTCTTTGCAGGCCCGATGTGGCTGAAGTTGAACTTCTGCTCTGTGTGTGCTACATTGCCCTAGAGCTGAAAGGCACAACGTGCAGGCTTCTTTCCAAAGGGCGAGTTGGGCCCCAAAGCATCTTGCTTCCAGCTCTTTGGGAAGCTAAGAAACAACTCGCTCTGCACAGTGCTCTTACAGCCTACCGGGAACATCTCTTACAAAGGCCTGTGAAACGCAGTGTCTTTGCAGGCCTGATCTGGCTGAAGTAGAACTTCTGCTCTCGGTGTGCTACATTGCCCTAGAGCTGAAACGCACAACGTGCAGGCTTCTTTCAAAAGAGCGAGCTGGGCCCTAAAGCATCTTTCTTCCAGCTCTTTGGGAAGCTAAGAAACGACTCGCTCTGCACAGTGCTCTTACAGCCTACTGGGAACATCTCTTACAAAGGCCTGTGAAACGCAGTTTCTTTGCAGGCCTAATCTGGCTGAAGTAGAACTTCTGCTCTGGGTGTGCTACATTGCCCTGCAGCTGAAAGGCTCAACGTACACGCTTCTTTCCAAAGGGCGAGTTGGGCCCCAAAGCATCTTGCTTCCAGCTCTTTGGGAAGCTAAGAAACAACTCGCTCTGCACAGTGCTCTTACAGCCTACCGGGAACATCTCTTACAAAGGCCTGTGAAATGCAGTTTCTTTGCAGGCCTGATCTGGCTGAAGTAGAACTTCTGCTCTCGGTGTGCTACATTGCCCTAGAGCTGAAACGCACAACGTGAAGGCTTCTTTCAAAAGAGCGAGCTGGGCCCTAAAGCATCTTGCTTCCAGCTCTTTGGGAAGCTAAGAAACGACTCGCTCTGCACAGTGCTCTTACAGCCCACTGGGAACATCTCTTACAAAGGCCTGTGAAACGCAGTTTCTTTGCAGGCCTGATCTGGCTGAAGTAGAACTTCTGCTCTGGGTGTGCTACATTGCCCTGCAGCTGAAAGGCACAAAGTGCAGGCTTCTTTCCAAAGGGCGAGTTGGGCCCCAAAGCATCTTGCTTCCAGCTCTTTGGGAAGCTAAGAAACAACTCGCTGTGCACAGTGCTCTTACAGCCTACCGGGAACATCTCTTGCAAAGGCCTGTGAAACGCAGTTTTTTTGCAGGCCTGATCTGGCTGAAGTAGAACATCTGCTGTGGGTGAGCTCCATTGCCCTAGAGCTGAAAGGCACAACGTGCAGGCTTCTTTCCAAAGGGCGAGTTGGGCCCCAAAGCATCTTGCTTCCAGCTCTTTGGGAAGCTAAGAAACAACTCGCTCTGCACAGTGCTCTTACAGCCTACCAGGAACATCTCTTACAAACGCCTGTGAAACGCACTTTCTTTGCAGGCCTGATCTGGCTGAAGTAGAACTTCTGCTCTGCGTGTGTTACATTGCCCTAGGGCTGAAAGGCAAAACGTGCAGGCTTCTTTCCAAAGGGCGAGTTGGGCCCCAAAGCATCTTGCTTCCAGCTCTTTGGGAAGCTAAGAAACAACTCGCTCTGCACAGTGCTCTTACAGCCTACCGGGAACATCTCTTACAAAGGCCTGTGAAATGCAGTTTCTTTGCAGGCCTGATCTGGCTGAAGTAGAACTTCTGCTCTGGGTGAGCTACATTGCCCTAGAGCTGAAAGGAACAACATGCAGGCTTCTTTCCAAAGGGCGAGTTGGGCCCCAAACCATCTTGCTTCCAGCTCTTTGGGAAGCTAGGAAACAGCTCGCTCTGCACAGTGCTCTTACAGCCTACTGGGAACATCTCTTACAAAGGCCTGTGAAAGGCAGTTTCTTTACAGGCCTGACCTAGCTGAAGTACAACTTCAGCTCTGGGTGTGCTATATTGCCCCGAGCTGAAAGGCACAACGTGTAGGCTTCTTTACAAAAGGGCGAGTTGGGCCCCAAAGCATCTTGCTTCCAGCTCTTTTGGAAGCTAAGATATAACTCGCTCTACACAGTGCTCTTACAGCCTACCGGGAACATCTTTTACAAAGGCCTGTGAAACGCAGTTTCTTTGCAGGCCTGATCTGGCTGAAGTATAACTTCTGCTCTGGGTGTGCTACATTGCCCTAGAGGTGAAAGACGCAACGTGCACGCTTCTTTCCAAATGGCGAGTTTGGCCCCAAAGCATCTTGCTTCCAGCTCTTTGGGAAGCTAAGAAACAACTCGCCCTGCACAGTGCTCTTACAGACTACCGGGAACATCTCTTACAAAGGCCTGTGAAACGCAGTTTCTTTACAGGCCTGACCTAGCTGAAGTAGAACTTCTGCTCTGGGTGTGCTACATTGCCCTGCAGCTGAAAGGCACAACGTGCAGGCTTCTTTCCAAAGGGCGAGTTAGGCCCCAAAGCATCTTGCTTCCAGCTCTTTGGGAAGCTAAGAAACAACTCGCTCTGCACAGTGCTCTTACAGCCTACCGGCAACATCTGTTACAAAGGCCTGTGAAATGCAGTTTCTTTGCAGGCCCGATCTGGCTGAAGTTGAACTTCTGCTCTGCGTGTGCTACATTGCCCTAGAGCTGAAAGGCACAACATGCAGGCTTCTATCCAAAGGGCGAGTTGGGCTGCAAAGCATCTTGCTTCCAGCTCTTTGGGAAGCTAAGAAACAACTCGCTCTGCACAGTGCTCTTACAGCCTACCGGGAACATCTCTTACAAAGGCCTATGAAACGCAGTTTCTTTGCAGGCCTGATCTGGCTGAAGTAGAACTTCTGCTCTCGGTGTGCTACATTGCCCTAGAGCTGAAGCGCACAACGTGCAATCTTCTTTCAAAAGAGCGTGCTGGGCCCTAAAGCATCTTGCTTCCAGCTCTTTGGGAAGCTAAGAAACGACTCGCTCTGCACAGTGCTCTTACAGCCTACCGGGAACATCTCTTACAAAGGCCTGTGAAACGCAGTTTCTTTGCAGGCCTGATCTGGCTGAAGTAGAACTTCTGCTCTGGGTGTGCTACATTGCCCTGCAGCTGAAAGGCACAACGTGCAGGCTTCTTTCCAAAGGGCGAGTTGGGCCCCAAAGCATCTTGCTTCCAGCTCTTTGGGAAGCTAAGAAACAACTCGCTCTGCACAGTGCTCTTACAGCCTACCGGGAACATCTCTTACAAAGGCCTGTGAAATGCAGTTTCTTTGCAGGCCTGATCTGGCTGAAGTAGAACTTCTGCTCTGGGTGAGCTACATTGCCCTAGAGCTGAAAGGAACAACACGCAGGCTTCTTTCCAAAGGGCGAGTTGGGCCCCAAAGCATCTTGCTTCCATCTCTTTGGGAAGCCAAGAAACAACTCGCTCTGCACTGTGGTCTTACAGCCTACCGGGAACATCTCTTACAAGGGCCTGTGAAACGCAGTTTCTTTGCAGGCCTGATCTGGCTGAAGTAGAACTTCTGCTCTGCGTGTGTTACATTGCCCTAGAGCTGAAAGGCAATACGTGCAGGCTTCTATCCAGAGGGCGAGTTGGGCCGCAAAGCATCTTGCTTCCAGCTCTTTGGGAAGCTAAGAAACAACTCGCTCTGCACAGTGCTCTTACAGCCTACGGGCAACATATCTTACAAAGCCCTGTGAAACGCAGTTTCTTTGCAGGCCTGATCTGGCTGAAGTAGAACTTCTGCTCTGCGTGTGCTACATTGCCCTAGAGCTGAAAGGCCCAAAGTGCAGGCTTCTTTCCAAAGGGCGAGTTGAGCCCTAAAGCATCTTGCTTCCAGCTCTTTGGGAAGCTAAGAAACAACTCGCTCTGCACAGTGCTCTTACAGCCTACCGGCACCATCTCTTACAAACGCCTGTGAAACGCACTTTCTTTGCAGGCCTGATGTGGCAGAAGAAGAACTTCTGCTCTGGGTGTGCTACATTGCCCTAGAGCTGAAAGACGCAACGTGCAGGCTTCTTTCCAAAGGGCGAGTTGGGCCCCAAAGCATCTTGCTTCCAGCTCTTTGGGAAGCTAAGAAACAACTCGCTGTGCACAGTGCTCTTACAGCCTACCGGGAACATCTCTTACAAAGGCCTGTGAAACGCAGTTTCTTTACAGGCCTGACCTAGCTGAAGTAGAACTTCTGCTCTGGGTGTGCTACATTGCCCTAGAGCTGAAAGGCATAACGTGCAGGCTTCTTTCCAAAGAGCGAGTTGGACCCCAGAGCATCTTGCTTCCAGCTCTTTGGGAAGCTAAGAAACAACTCGCTCTGCACAGTGCTCTTACAGCCTACCGGCAACATCTCTAACAAAGGCCTGTGAAACGCAGTTTCTTTGCAGGCCTGCTCTGGCTGAAGTAGAACATCTGCTCTGGGTGAGCTCATTGCCCTGAGCTGAAAGGCACAACGTGTAGGCTTCTTTGCAAAGGGCGAGTTGGGCCCCAAAGCATCTTGCTTCCAGCTCTTTGGGAAGCTAAGAAACAACTCGCTCTGCACAGTGCTCTTACAGCCTACCGGGAACATCTCTTACAAAGGCCTGTGAAACGCAGTTTCTTTGCAGGCCTGATCTGGCTGAAGTAAGACTTCTGCTCTGGGTGTGCTACATTGCCCTAGAGCTGAAAGGCACAACGTGCAGGCTTCTTTCCAAAGGGCGAGATGGGCCGCAAAGCATCTTGCTTCCAGCTCTTTGGGAAGCTAAGAAACAACTCGCTCTGCACAGTGCTCTTACAGCCTACCGGGAACATCTCTTACAAAGGCCTGTGAAACGCAGTTTCTTTGCACGCCTGATCTGGCTGAAGTGTAACTTCTGCTCTGGGTGTGCTCCATTGCCCTAGAGATGAAAGGCACAACGTGCAGGCTTCTTTCCAAAGGGCGAGTTGGGCCCCAAACCATTTTGCTTCCAGCTCTTTGGGAAGCTAAGAAACAGCTCGCTCTGCACAGTGCTCTTACAGCCTACCGGGAACATCTCTTACAAAGGCCTGTGAAACGCAGTTATTTTGCAGGCCCGATCTGGCTGAAGTTGAAGTTCTGCTCTGCATGTGCTACATTGCCCTAGAGCTGGAAGGCACAACGTGCAGTCTTCTTTCCAAAGGGCGAGTTGGGCCCCAAAGCATCTTGCTTCCATCTCTTTGGGAAGCCAAGAAACAACTCGCTCTGCACTGTGCTCTTACAGCCTACCGGGAACATCTCTTACAAGGGCCTGTGAAACGCAGTTTCTTTGCAGGCCTGATCTGGCTGAAGTAGAACTTCTGCTCTGCGTGTGTTACATTGCCCTAGAGCTGAAAGGCAATACGTGCAGGCTTCTATCCAGAGGGCGAGTTGGGCCCCAAAGCATCTTGCTTCCAGCTCTTTGGGAAGCTAAGAAACAACTCGCTCTGCACAGTGCTCTTACAGCCTACGGGCAACATATCTTACAAAGGCCTGTGAAACGCAGTTTCTTTTCAGGCCTGATCTGGCTGAAGTAGAACTTCTGCTCTGCGTGTGCTACATTGCCCTAGAGCTGAAAGGCCCAAAGTGCAGGCTTCTTTCCAAAGGGCGAGTTGAGCCCTAAAGCATCTTGCTTCCAGCTCTTTGGGAAGCTAAGAAACAACTCGCTCTGCACAGTGCACTTACAGCCTACCGGCAACATCTCTTACAAACGCCTGTGAAACGCACTTTCTTTGCAGGCCTGATGTGGCTGAAGTAGAACTTCTGCTTTGGGGGTGCTACATTGCCCTAGAGCTGAAAGACGCAACGTGCAGGCTTCTTTCCAAAGGGCGAGTTGGGCCCCAAAGCATCTTGCTTCCAGCTCTTTGGGAAGCTAAGAAACAACTCGCTCTCCACAGTGCTCTTACAGCCTACCGGGAACATCTCTTACAAAGGCCTGTGAAACGCAGTTTCTTTACAGGCCTGACCTAGCTGAAGTAGAACTTCTGCTCTGGGTGTGCTACATTGCCCTCGAGCTGAAAGGCACAACGTGCAGCCATCTTTCCAAAGGGCGAGTTGGGCCCCAAAGCATCTTGCTTCCAGCTCTTTGGGAAGCTAAGAAACAACTCGCTCTCCACAGTGCTCTTACAGCCTACCAGGAACATCTCTTACAAACGCCTGTGAAATGCACTTTCTTTGCAGGCCTGATCTGGCTGAAGTAGAACTTCTTCTCTGGGTGTGCTACATTGCCCTAGAGCTGAAAGGCACAACGTGCAGGCTTCTTTCCAAAGGGCGAGTTGGGCCCCAAAGCATCTTGCTTCCAGCTCTTTGGGAAGCTAAGAAACAGCTCACTCTGCACAGTGCTCTTACAGCCTACCGGGAACATCTCTTACAAAGGCCTGTGAAACGCAGTTTCCTTACAGGCCTGACCTAGCTGAAGTAGAACTTCTGCTCTGGGTGTGCTACATTGCCCTCGAGCTGAAAGGCACAACGTGCAGCCTTTTTTCTAAAGGGCGAGTTGGGCCCCAAAGCATCTTGCTTCCAGCTCTTTGGGAAGCTAAGAAACAACTCGCTCTGCACAGTGCTCTTACAGCCTACCGGGAACATCTCTTACAAAGGCCTGTGAAACGCAGTTTCTTTGCAGGCCTGATCTGGCTGAAGTAGAACTTCTCCACGGCGTGTGCTACATTGCCCTAGAGCTGAAATGCACAACGTGCAGGCTTCTTTCAAAAGAGCGAGCTGGGACCTAAAGCATCTTGCTTCCAGCTCTTTGGGAAGCTAAGAAACAACTCGCTCTGCACAGTGCTCTTACAGCCTACCGGGAACATCTCTTACAAAGGCCTGTGAAACGCAGTTTCTTTGCAGGCCTGATCTGGCTGAAGTAGAACTTCTGCTCTGGGTGTGCTCCATTGCCCTAGTGCTGAAAGGGACAACGTGCAGACTTCTTTCTAAAGGGCGAGTTGGGCCCCAAAGCATCTTGCTTCCAGCTCTTTGGGAAGCTAAGAAACAACTCGCTCTGCACAGTGCTCTTACAGCCTACCGGGAACATCTCTTACAAAGGCCTGTGAAACGCAGTTATTTTGCAGGCCCGATCTGGCTGAAGTCGAACTTCTGCTCTCCGTGTGCTACATTGCCCTAGAGATGGAAGGCACAACGTGCAGGCTTCTTTCCAAAGGGCGAGTTGGGCCCCAAACCATCTTGCTTCCAGCTCTTTGGGAAGCTAAGAAACAACTCGATCTGCACAGTGCTCTTACAGCCTACCGGGAACATCTCTTACAAAGGCCTATGAAATGCAGTTTCTTTGCAGGCATGATCTGGCTGAAGTAGAACTTCTGCTCTGGGTGAGCTACATTGCCCTAGAGCTGAAAGGCACAATGTACAGGCTTCTTTCCAAAGGGCGAGTTGGGACCCAAAGCATCTTGCTTCCAGATCTTTGGGAAGCTAAGAAACAACTCGCTCTGCACAGTGCTCTTACAGCCTATCGGGAACATCTCTTACAAAGGCCTATGAAATGCAGTTTCTTTGCAGGCATGATCTGGCTGAAGTAGAACTTCTGCTCTGGGTGAGCTACATTGCCCTAGAGCTGAAAGGCACAACATGCAGGCTTCTTTCCAAATGGCGAGTTGGGCCCCAAACCATCTTGCTTCCAGCTCTTTGGGAAGCTAAGAAACAGCTCGCTCTGCACAGTGCTATTACAGCCTACCGGGAACATCTCTTACAAAGGCCTGTGAAACGCAGTTTCTTTGCAGGCCTGATCTGGCTGAAGTAGAACTTCTCCTCGGCGTGTGCTATATTGCCCTAGAGATGAAACGCACAACGTGTAGGCTTCTTTCAAAAGAGCGAGCTGGGCCCCAGAGCATCTTGCTTCCAGCTCTTTGGGAAGCTAAGAAACAACTCGCTCTGCACAGTGCTCTTGCAGCCTACCGGGAACATCACTTACAAACGCCTGTGAAACGCACTTTCTTTGCAGGCCTGATGTGGCTGAAGTAGAACTTCTGCTCTGGGTGTGCTACATTGCCCTAGAGCTGAAAGGCACAACGTGCAGGCTTCTTTCCAAAGGGCGAGTTGGGCCCCAAAGCATCTTGCTTCCAGCTCTTTGGGAAGCTAAGAAACAACTCGCTCTGCACAGTGCTCTTACAGCCTACCGGCAACATCTCTTACAAAGGCCTGTGAAACGCAGTTTCTTTACAGGCCTGACCTAGCTGAAGTAGAACTTCTGCTCTGGGTGTGCTACATTGCCCTGAAGCTGAAAGGCACAACGTGCAGGCTTCTTTCCAAAGGGCGCGTTGGGCCCCAAAGCATCTTGCTTCCAGCTCTTTGGGAAGCTAAGAAACAACTCGCTCTGCACAGTGCTCTTACAGCATACCGGGAACATCTCTTACAAACGCCTGTGAAACGCAGTTTCTTTGCAGGCCTGATCTGGCTGAAGTAGAACTTCTGCTCTGCGTGTGCTACATTGCCCTAGAGCTGGAAGGCACAACGTGCAGGCTTCTATCCAGAGGGCGAGTTGGGCCCCAAAGCATCTTGCTTCCAGCTCTTTCGGAAGATAAGAAACAACTCGCTGTGCACAGTGCTCTTACAGCCTACCGGGAACATCTCTTACAAAGGTCTGTGAAACGCAGTTTCTTTGCAGGCCTAATCTGGCTGAAGTAGAACATGTGCTCTGCGTGTGCTACATTACCCTAGAGCTGAAAGGCACAACGTTCTGGCTTCTTTCCAAAGGGCGAGTTGGGCCCCAAAGCATCTTTCTTCCAGCTCTTTGGGAAGCTAAGAAACAACTCGCTCTGCACATTGCTCTTACAGCCTACCGGGAACATCTCTTACAAAGGCCTGTGAAACGCAGTTTCTTTGCAGGCCTGATCTGGCTGAAGTAGAACTTCTCCTCGGCGTGTGCTACCTTGCCCTAGAGATGAAACGCACAACGTGCAGGCTTCTTTCAAAAGAGCGAGTTGGGCCCCAAACCATCTTGCTTCCAGCTCTATGGGAAGCTAAGAAACAGCTCGCTCTGCACATTGCTCTTACAGCCTACAGGGAACATCTCTTACAAAGGACTGTGAAACGCAGTTTCTTTGCAGGCCTGATGTGGCTGAAGTAGAACTTCTGCTCTGGGTGAGCTACATTGCCCTAGAGCTGAAAGGCACAATGTACAGGCTTCTTTCCAAAGGGCGAGTTGGGACCCAAAGCATCTTGCTTCCAGATCTTTGGGAAGCTAAGAAACAACTCGCTCTGCACAGTGCTCTTACAGCCTATCGGGAACATCTCTTACAAAGGCCTATGAAATGCAGTTTCTTTGCAGGCATGATCTGGCTGAAGTAGAACTTCTGCTCTGGGTGAGCTACATTGCCCTAGAGCTGAAAGGCACAACATGCAGGCTTCTTTCCAAATGGCGAGTTGGGCCCCAAACCATCTTGCTTCCAGCTCTTTGGGAAGCTAAGAAACAGCTCGCTCTGCACAGTGCTATTACAGCCTACCGGGAACATCTCTTACAAAGGCCTGTGAAACGCAGTTTCTTTGCAGGCCTGATCTGGCTGAAGTAGAACTTCTCCTCGGCGTGTGCTACATTGCCCTAGAGATGAAACGCACAACGTGTAGGCTTCTTTCAAAAGAGCGAGCTGGGCCCCAGAGCATCTTGCTTCCAGCTCTTTGGGAAGCTAAGAAACAACTCGCTCTGCACAGTGCTCTTGCAGACTACCGGGAACATCTCTTACAAACGCCTGTGAAACGCACTTTCTTTGCAGGCCTGATGTGGCTGAAGTAGAACTTCTGCTCTGGGTGTGCTACATTGCCCTAGAGCTGAAAGGCACAACGTGCAGGCTTCTTTCCAAAGGGCGAGTTGGGCCCCAAAGCATCTTGCTTCCAGCTCTTTGGGAAGCTAAGAAACAACTCGCTCTGCACAGTGCTCTTACAGCCTACCGGCAACATCTCTTACAAAGGCCTGTGAAACGCAGTTTCTTTACAGGCCTGACCTAGCTGAAGTAGAACTTCTGCTCTGGGTGTGCTACATTGCCCTGAAGCTGAAAGGCACAACGTGCAGGCTTCTTTCCAAACGGCGCGTTGGGCCCCAAAGCATCTTGCTTCCAGCTCTTTGGGAAGCTAAGAAACAACTCGCTCTGCACAGTGCTCTTACAGCATACCGGGAACATCTCTTACAAACGCCTGTGAAACGCAGTTTCTTTGCAGGCCTGATCTGGCTGAAGTAGAACTTCTGCTCTGCGTGTGCTACATTGCCCTAGAGCTGGAAGGCACAACGTGCAGGCTTCTATCCAGAGGGCGAGTTGGGCCCCAAAGCATCTTGCTTCCAGCTCTTTGGGAAGCTAAGAAACAACTCGCTCTGCACAGTGCTCTTACAGCCTACCGGGAACATCTCTTACAAAGCCGTGTGAAAAGCAGTTTCTTTGCAGGCCTGATCTGGCTGAAGAAGAACTTCTGCTCTGGATGTGCTACATTGCCCTGCAGCTGAAAGGCACAACGTGCAGGCTTCTTTCCAAAGGTCGAGTTGGGCCCCAAACCATTTTGCTTCCAGCTCTTTGGGAAGCTAAGAAACAGCTCGCTCTGCACAGTGCTCTTACAGCCTACCGGGAACATCTCTTACAAAGGACTGTGAAACGCAGTTTCTTTGCAGGCCTGATGTGGCTGAAGTGTAACTTCTACTCTGGGTGAACTACATTGCCCTAGAGCTGAAAGGCACAACGTGCAGGCTTCTTTCCAAAGGGCGAGTTGGTCCCCAAAGCATCTTGCTTCCAGCTCTTTGGGAAGCTAAGAAACAACTCGCTCTGCACAGTGCTCTTACAGCCTACCGGGAACATCTCTTACAAAGGCCTGTGAAACGCAGTTTCTTTACAGGCCTGACCTAGCTGAAGTAGAACTTCTGCTCTGGGTGTGCTACATTGCCCTGCAGCTGAAAGGCACAACGTGCAGGCTTCTTTCCAAAGGGCGAGTTGGGCCCCAAAGCATCTTGCTTCCAGTTCTTTGGGAAGCTAAGAAACAACTCGCTCTGCACAGTGCTCTTACAGCCTAAAGGCAACATCTCTTACAAAGGCCTATGAAATGCAGTTTCTTT
Organism: Equus przewalskii; assembly: GCF_037783145.1. Lineage (NCBI taxonomy): Eukaryota > Metazoa > Chordata > Mammalia > Perissodactyla > Equidae > Equus > Equus przewalskii. The sequence continues at coordinate 13,484 of NW_027228051.1, forward strand.
GCAGGCCTGATCTGGCTGAAGTAGAACATCTGCTGCGGGTGAGCTCCATTGCCCTAGAGCTGAAAGGCACAACGTGCAGGCTTCTTTCCAAAGGGCGAGTTGGGCCCCAAAGCATCTTGCTTCCAGCTCTTTGGGAAGCTAAGAAACAACTCGCTCTGCACAGTGCTCTTACAGCCTACCGGGAACATCTCTTACAAAGGCCTGTGAAATGCAGTTTCTTTGCAGGCCTGAGCTGGCTGAAGTAGAACTTCTCCTCGGCGTGTGCTACATGGCCCTAGAGCTGAAACGCACAACGTGCAGGCTTGTTTACAAAGAGCGAGTTGGGCCCTAAAGCATCTTGCTTCCAGCACTTTGGGAAGCTAAGAAACATTTCGCTCTGCACAGTGCTCTTACAGCCTACCGGGAACATCTCTTACAAAGGCCTGTGAAACGCAGTTTCTTTACAGGCCTGACCTAGCTGAAGTAGAACTTCTGCTCTGCGTGTGCTACATTGCCCTGCAGCTGAAAGGCACAACGTGCAGGCTTCTTTCCAAAGGGCGAGTTGGGCCCCAAAGCACCTTCCTTCCAGCTCTTTGGGAAGCTAAGAAACAACTCGCTCTGCACAGTGCTCTTACAGCCTACCGGCAACATCTCTTACAAAGGCCTGTTAAACGCAGTTTCTTTGCAGGCCTGATCTGGCTGAAGTAGAACATCTGCTGTGGGTGAGCTCCATTGACCTAGAGCTGAAAGGCACAACGTGCAGGCTTCTTTCCAAAGGGCGAGTTGGGCCCCAAAGCATCTTGCTTCCAGCTCTTTGGGAAGCTAAGAAACAACTCGCTCTGCACAGTGCTCTTACAGCCTACCGGGAACATCTCTTACAAACGCCTGTGAAACGCAGTGTCTTGGCAGGCCTGATCTGGCTGAAGTAGAACTTCTGCTCTGCGTGTGCTACATTGCCCTAGAGCTGAAAGGCCCAACGTGCAGGCTTCTTTCCAAAGGGCGAGTGGGGCCCCAAACCATCTTGCTTCCAGCTCTTTGGGAAGCTAAGAAACAGCTCGCTCTGTACAGTGCTCTTACAGCCTACCGGGAACATCTCTTACAAAAGCCTGTGAAACTCAGTTTCTTTGCAGGCCTCATCTGGCTGAAGTAGAACTTCTCCTCGGCGTGTGCTACATTGCCCTAGAGCTGAAACGCACAACGTGCAGGCTTCTTTCAAAAGAGCGAGCTGGGCCCTAAAGCATCTTGCTTCCAGCTCTTTGGGAAGCTAAGAAACAGCTCGCTCTGCACAGTGCTCTTACAGCCTACTGGGAACATCTCTTACAAATGCCTGTGAAACGCAGTTTCTTTGCAGGCCTGATCTGGCTGAAGTAGAACTTCTGCTCTGGGTGAGATCCATTGCCCTAGAGCTGAAAGGCACAATGTGCAGGCTTCTTTACAAAGGTCGAGTTGGGACCCAAAGCATCTTGCTTCCAGGTCTTTGGGAAGCTAAGAAACAACTCGCTCTGCACAGTGCTCTTACAGCCTACCGGGAACATCTCTTACAAAGGCCTGTGAAACGCAGTTTCTTTGCAGGCCTCATCTGGCTGAAGTATAACATGTGTTCTGCGTGTGCTACATTACCCTAGAGCTGAAAGGCACAACGTGCAGGCTTCTTTCCAAAGGGCGAGTTGGGCCCCAAAGCATCTTGCTTCCAGCTCTTTGGGAAGCTAAGAAACAACTCGCTCTGCACAGTGCTCTTATAGCCAACCGGGAACATCTCTTACAAAGCCCTGTGAAACGCAGTTTCTTTGCAGGCCTGATGTGGCTGCAGTAGAACTTCTGCTCTGGGTGTGCTACATTGCCCTGCAGCTGAAAGGCAGAATGTGCAGGCTTCTTTCCAAAGGGCGAGTTGGGCCCCAAAGCATCTTGCTTCCAGCTCTTTGGGAAGATAAGAAACAACTCGCTCTGCACAGTGCTCTTACAGCCTACCAGGAACATCTCTTCCAAAGGCCTGTGAAACGCCGTTTCTTTAGAGGCCCTACCTAGCTGAAGTAGAACTTCTGCTCTAGGTGTGCTACATTGCCCTCGAGCTGAAAGGCACAACGTGCATTCTTCTATCCAGAGGGCGAGTTGGGACCCAAAGAATCTTGCTTCCAGCTCTTTGCGAAGCTAAGAAACAACTCGCTCTGCACAGTGCTCTTACAACCTACCGGGAACATATCTTACAAAGGCCTGTGAAAAGAAGTTTCTTTGCAGGCCTGATGTGGCTGAAGTAGAACTTCTGCTCTGCGTGTGCTACATTGCCCTAGAGCTGAAAGGCACAACGTGCAGGCTTCTTTCCAAAGGGCGAGTTGGGCCCCAAAGCATCTTGCTTCCAGCTCTTTGGGAAGTTAAGAAACAACTCGCTCTGCACAGTGCTCCTACAGCCTCCTGGGAACATCTCTTACAAAGGCCTGTGAAGCTCAGTTTCTTTGCAGGCCTGATCTGGCTGAAGTAGGACTTCTGCTCTGGGTGAGCTACATTGCACTAGAGCTGAAAGGCATAAAGTGCAGGCTTCTTTGCAAAGGGCGAGTTGGGCCCCAAAGCATCTTGCTTCCAGCTCTTTGGGAAGCTAAGAAACAACTCGCTCTGCACAGTGCTCTTACAGCCTACCGGGAACATCTCTTACAAAGGCCTGTGAAACGCAGTTTCTTTGCAGGCCTGATCTGGCTGAAGTAGAACATCTGCTCTGGGTGAGCTCCATTGCCCTCGAGCTGAAAGGCACAATGTGCAGGCTTCTTTCCAAAGGGCGAGTTGGGCCCCAAAGCATCTTGCTTCCAGCTCTTTCGGAAGCTAAGAAACAACTCGCTCTGCACAGGGCTCTTACAGCCTACCGGGAACATCTCTTACAGAGCCGTGTGAAACGCAGTTTCTTTGCAGGCCTGATGTGGCTGAAGTAGAACTTCTGCTCTGCGTGTGCTACATTGCCCTAGAGCTGAAAGGCACAACGTGCAGGCTTCTTTCCTAAGGGCGAGTTGGGCCCCAAAGCATCTTGCTTCCAGCTCTTTGGGAAGCTAAGAAACAACTCGCTCTGCACAGTGCTCCTACAGCCTATTGGGAACATCTCTTACAAAGGCCTGTGAAACGCAGTTTCTTTGCAGGCCTGATCTGGCTGAAGTAGAACTTCTGCTCTGCGTGTGCTACATTGCCGTAGAGCTGAAAGGCACAACGTGCAGGCTTCTTTCTAAAGGGTGAGTTGGGACCCAAAGCATCTTGCTTCCAGGTCTTTGGGAAGATAAGAAACAACTCGCTCTGCACAGTGCTCTTACATCCTACCAGGAACATCTCTTACAAAGGCCTGTGAACTGCAGTTTCTTTGCAGGCCTCATCTGGTTGAAGTAGAACATGTGCTCTTCGTGTGCTACATTACCCTAGAGCTGAAAGGCACAACGTGCAGGCTTCTTTCCAAAGGGCGAGTTGGGCCCCAAAGCATCTTGCTTCCAGCTCTTTGGGAAGCTAAGAAACAACTCGCTCTGCACAGTGCTCTTACAGCCTACCGGGAACATCTCTTACAAAGGCCTGTGAAACGCAGTTTCTTTGCAGGCCTGATCTGGCTGAAGTAGAACTTCTCCTCGGCGTGTGCTACATTGCCCTAGAGATGAAACGCACAACGTGTAGGCTTCTTTCAAAAGAGCGAGCTGGGCCCCAGAGCATCTTGCTTCCAGCTCTTTGGGAAGCTAAGAAACAACTCGCTCTGCACAGTGCTCTTGCAGACTACCAGGAACATCTCTTACAAACGCCTGTGAAACGCACTTTCTTTGCAGGCCTGATGTGGCTGAAGTAGAACTTCTGCTCTGGGTGTGCTACATTGCCCTAGAGCTGAAAGGCACAACGTGCAGGCTTCTTTCCAAAGGGCGAGTTGGGCCCCAAAGCATCTTGCTTCCAGCTCTTTGGGAAGCTAAGAAACAACTCGCTCTGCACAGTGCTCTTACAGCCTACCGGCAACATCTCTTACAAAGGCCTGTGAAACGCAGTTTCTTTACAGGCCTGACCTAGCTGAAGTAGAACTTCTGCTCTGGGTGTGCTACATTGCCCTGAAGCTGAAAGGCACAACGTGCAGGCTTCTTTCCAAACGGCGCGTTGGGCCCCAAAGCATCTTGCTTCCAGCTCTTTGGGAAGCTAAGAAACAACTCGCTCTGCACAGTGCTCTTACAGCATACCGGGAACATCTCTTACAAACGCCTGTGAAACGCAGTTTCTTTGCAGGCCTGATCTGGCTGAAGTAGAACTTCTGCTCTGCGTGTGCTACATTGCCCTAGAGCTGGAAGGCACAACGTGCAGGCTTCTATCCAGAGGGCGAGTTGGGCCCCAAAGCATCTTGCTTCCAGCTCTTTGGGAAGCTAAGAAACAACTCGCTCTGCACAGTGCTCTTACAGCCTACCGGGAACATCTCTTACAATGCCGTGTGAAAAGCAGTTTCTTTGCAGGCCTGATCTGGCTGAAGAAGAACTTCTGCTCTGGATGTGCTACATTGCCCTGCAGCTGAAGGCACAACGTGCAGGCTTCTTTCCAAAGGTCGAGTTGGGCCCCAAACCATTTTGCTTCCAGCTCTTTGGGAAGCTAAGAAACAGCTCGCTCTGCACAGTGCTCTTACAGCCTACCGGGAACATCTCTTACAAAGGACTGTGAAACGCAGTTTCTTTGCAGGCCTGATGTGGCTGAAGTGTAACTTCTACTCTGGGTGAACTACATTGCCCTAGAGCTGAAAGGCACAACGTGCAGGCTTCTTTCCAAAGGGCGAGTTGGGCCCCAAAGCATCTTGCTTCCAGCTCTTTGGGAAGCTAAGAAACAACTCGCTCTGCACAGTGCTCTTACAGCCTACCGGGAACATCTCTTACAAAGGCCTGTGAAACGCAGTTTCTTTACAGGCCTGACCTAGCTGAAGTAGAACTTCTGCTCTGGGTGTGCTACATTGCCCTGCAGCTGAAAGGCACAACGTGCAGGCTTCTTTCCAAAGGGCGAGTTGGGCCCCAAAGCATCTTGCTTCCAGCTCTTTGGGAAGCTAAGAAACAACTCGCTCTGCACAGTGCTCTTACAGCCTAAAGGCAACATCTCTTACAAAGGCCTGTGAAACGCAGTTTCTTTGCAGGCCTGATCTGGCTGAAGTAGAACATCTGCTGTGGGTGAGCTCCATTGCCCTAGAGCTGAAAGGCACAACGTGCAGGCTTCTTTCCAGAGGGCGAGTTGGTCCCCAAAGCATCTTGCTTCCAGCTCTTTCGGAAGCTAAGAAACAACTCGCTCTGCACAGTGCTCTTACAGCCTACCGGGAACATCTCTTACAAACGCCTGTGAAATGCAGTGTCTTGGCAGGCCTGATCTGGCTGAAGTAGAACTTCTGATCTGCGTGTGCTACATTGCCCTAGAGCTGAAAGGCCCAACGTGCAGGCTTCTTTCCAAAGGGCGAGTTGGGCCCCAAAGCTTCTTGCTTCCAGCTCTTTGGGAAGCTAAGAAACAACTCGCTCTGCACAGTGCTCTTACAGCCTACCGGGAACATCTCTTACAAAGGCCTGTGAAACGCAGTTTCTTTGCAGGCCTGATCTGGCTGAAGTAGAACTTCTACTCTGGGTGAGCTACATTGCCCTAGAGCTGAAAGGCACAACGTGCAGGCTTCTTTCCAAAGGGCGAGTTGGGCCCCAAAGCATCTTGCTTCCAGCTCTTTGGGAAGCTAAGAAACAACTCGCTCTGCACAGTGCTCTTACAGCCTACCGGGAACATCTCTTACAAAGGCCTGTGAAATGCAGTTTCTTTGCAGGCCTGAGCTGGCTGAAGTAGAACTTCTCCTCGGCGTGTGCTACATGGCCCTAGAGCTGAAACGCTCAACGTGCAGGCTTGTTTACAAAGAGCGAGTTGGGCCCTAAAGCATCTTGCTTCCAGCACTTTGGGAAGCTAAGAAACATTTCGCTCTGCACAGTGCTCTTACAGCCTACCGGGAACATCTCTTACAAAGGCCTGTGAAACGCAGTTTCTTTACAGGCCTGACCTAGCTGAAGTAGAACTTCTGCTCTGCGTGTGCTACATTGCCCTGCAGCTGAAAGGCACAACGTGCAGGCTTCTTTCCAAAGGGCGAGTTGGGCCCCAAAGCACCTTCCTTCCAGCTCTTTGGGAAGCTAAGAAACAACTCGCTCTGCACAGTGCTCTTACAGCCTACCGGCAACATCTCTTACAAAGGCCTGTTAAACGCAGTTTCTTTGCAGGCCTGATCTGGCTGAAGTAGAACATCTGCTGTGGGTGAGCTCCATTGACCTAGAGCTGAAAGGCACAACGTGCCGGCTTCTTTCCAAAGGGCGAGTTGGGCTCCAAAGCATCTTGCTTCCAGCTCTTTGGGAAGCTAAGAAACAACTCGCTCTGCACAGTGCTCTTACAGCCTACCGGGAACATCTCTTACAAACGCCTGTGAAACGCAGTGTCTTGGCAGGCCTGATCTGGCTGAAGTAGAACTTCTGCTCTGCGTGTGCTACATTGCCCTAGAGCTGAAAGGCCCAACGTGCAGGCTTCTTTCCAAAGGGCGAGTGGGGCCCCAAACCATCTTGCTTCCAGCTCTTTGGGAAGCTAAGAAACAGCTCGCTCTGTACAGTGCTCTTACAGCCTACCGGGAACATCTCTTACAAAAGCCTGTGAAACTCAGTTTCTTTGCAGGCCTCATCTGGCTGAAGTAGAACTTCTCCTCGGCGTGTGCTACATTGCCCTAGAGCTGAAACGCACAACGTGCAGGCTTCTTTCAAAAGAGCGAGCTGGGCCCTAAAGCATCTTGCTTCCAGCTCTTTGGGAAGCTAAGAAACAACTCGCTCTGCACAGTGCTCTTACAGCCTACTGGGAACATCTCTTACAAATGCCTGTGAAACGCAGTTTCTTTGCAGGCCTGATCTGGCTGAAGTAGAACTTCTGCTCTGGGTGAGATCCATTGCCCTAGAGCTGAAAGGCACAATGTGCAGGCTTCTTTACAAAGGTCGAGTTGGGACCCAAAGCATCTTGCTTCCAGGTCTTTGGGAAGCTAAGAAACAACTCGCTCTGCACAGTGCTCTTACAGCCTACCGGGAACATCTCTTACAAAGGCCTGTGAAACGCAGTTTCTTTGCAGGCCTCATCTGGCTGAAGTATAACATGTGTTCTGCGTGTGCTACATTACCCTAGAGCTGAAAGGCACAACGTGCAGGCTTCTTTCCAAAGGGCGAGTTGGGCCCCAAAGCATCTTGCTTCCAGCTCTTTGGGAAGCTAAGAAACAACTCGCTCTGCACAGTGCTCTTATAGCCAACCGGGAACATCTCTTACAAAGCCCTGTGAAACGCAGTTTCTTTGCAGGCCTGATGTGGCTGCAGTAGAACTTCTGCTCTGGGTGTGCTACATTGCCCTGCAGCTGAAAGGCAGAATGTGCAGGCTTCTTTCCAAAGGGCGAGTTGGGCCCCAAAGCATCTTGCTTCCAGCTCTTTGGGAAGATAAGAAACAACTCGCTCTGCACAGTGCTCTTACAGCCTACCAGGAACATCTCTTCCAAAGGCCTGTGAAACGCCGTTTCTTTAGAGGCCCTACCTAGCTGAAGTAGAACTTCTGCTCTAGGTGTGCTACATTGCCCTCGAGCTGAAAGGCACAACGTGCATTCTTCTATCCAGAGGGCGAGTTGGGACCCAAAGCATCTTGCTTCCAGCTCTTTGCGAAGCTAAGAAACAACTCGCTCTGCACAGTGCTCTTACAACCTACCGGGAACATATCTTACAAAGGCCTGTGAAAAGCAGTTTCTTTGCAGGCCTGATGTGGCTGAAGTAGAACTTCTGCTCTGCGTGTGCTACATTGCCCTAGAGCTGAAAGGCACAACGTGCAGGCTTCTTTCCAAAGGGCGAGTTGGGCCCCAAAGCATCTTGCTTCCAGCTCTTTGGGAAGTTAAGAAACAACTCGCTCTGCACAGTGCTCCTACAGCCTCCTGGGAACATCTCTTACAAAGGCCTGTGAAACTCAGTTTCTTTGCAGGCCTGATCTGGCTGAAGTAGGACTTCTGCTCTGGGTGAGCTACATTGCCCTAGAGCTGAAAGGCATAACGTGCAGGCTTCTTTGCAAAGGGCGAGTTGGGCCCCAAAGCATCTTGCTTCCAGCTCTTTGGGAAGCTAAGAAACAACTCGCTCTGCACAGTGCTCTTACAGCCTACCGGGAACATCTCTTACAAAGGCCTGTGAAACGCAGTTTCTTTGCAGGCCTGATCTGGCTGAAGTAGAACTTCTCCTCGGCGTGTGCTACCTTGCCCTAGAGATGAAACGCACAACGTGCAGGCTTCTTTCAAAAGAGCGAGTTGGGCCCCAAACCATCTTGCTTCCAGCTCTATGGGAAGCTAAGAAACAGCTCGCTCTGCACATTGCTCTTACAGCCTACAGGGAACATCTCTTACAAAGGACTGTGAAACGCAGTTTCTTTGCAGGCCTGATGTGGCTGAAGTAGAACTTCTGCTCTGGGTGAGCTACATTGCCCTAGAGCTGAAAGGCACAATGTACAGGCTTCTTTCCAAAGGGCGAGTTGGGACCCAAAGCATCTTGCTTCCAGATCTTTGGGAAGCTAAGAAACAACTCGCTCTGCACAGTGCTCTTACAGCCTATCGGGAACATCTCTTACAAAGGCCTATGAAATGCAGTTTCTTTGCAGGCATGATCTGGCTGAAGTAGAACTTCTGCTCTGGGTGAGCTACATTGCCCTAGAGCTGAAAGGCACAACATGCAGGCTTCTTTCCAAATGGCGAGTTGGGCCCCAAACCATCTTGCTTCCAGCTCTTTGGGAAGCTAAGAAACAGCTCGCTCTGCACAGTGCTATTACAGCCTACCGGGAACATCTCTTACAAAGGCCTGTGAAACGCAGTTTCTTTGCAGGCCTGATCTGGCTGAAGTAGAACTTCTCCTCGGCGTGTGCTACATTGCCCTAGAGATGAAACGCACAACGTGTAGGCTTCTTTCAAAAGAGCGAGCTGGGCCCCAGAGCATCTTGTTTCCAGCTCTTTGGGAAGCTAAGAAACAACTCGCTCTGCACAGTGCTCTTGCAGACTACCGGGAACATCTCTTACAAACGCCTGTGAAACGCACTTTCTTTGCAGGCCTGATGTGGCTGAAGTAGAACTTCTGCTCTGGGTGTGCTACATTGCCCTAGAGCTGAAAGGCACAACGTGCAGGCTTCTTTCCAAAGGGCGAGTTGGGCCCCAAAGCATCTTGCTTCCAGCTCTTTGGGAAGCTAAGAAACAACTCGCTCTGCACAGTGCTCTTACAGCCTACCGGCAACATCTCTTACAAAGGCCTGTGAAACGCAGTTTCTTTACAGGCCTGACCTAGCTGAAGTAGAACTTCTGCTCTGGGTGTGCTACATTGCCCTGAAGCTGAAAGGCACAACGTGCAGGCTTCTTTCCAAACGGCGCGTTGGGCCCCAAAGCATCTTGCTTCCAGCTCTTTGGGAAGCTAAGAAACAACTCGCTCTGCACAGTGCTCTTACAGCATACCGGGAACATCTCTTACAAATGCCTGTGAAACGCAGTTTCTTTGCAGGCCTGATCTGGCTGAAGTAGAACTTCTGCTCTGCGTGTGCTACATTGCCCTAGAGCTGGAAGGCACAACGTGCAGGCTTCTATCCAGAGGGCGAGTTGGGCCCCAAAGCATCTTGCTTCCAGCTCTTTGGGAAGCTAAGAAACAACTCGCTCTGCACAGTGCTCTTACAGCCTACCGGGAACATCTCTTACAAAGCCGTGTGAAAAGCAGTTTCTTTGCAGGCCTGATCTGGCTGAAGAAGAACTTCTGCTCTGGATGTGCTACATTGCCCTGCAGCTGAAAGGCACAACGTGCAGGCTTCTTTCCAAAGGTCGAGTTGGGCCCCAAACCATTTTGCTTCCAGCTCTTTGGGAAGCTAAGAAACAGCTCGCTCTGCACAGTGCTCTTACAGCCTACCGGGAACATCTCTTACAAAGGACTGTGAAACGCAGTTTCTTTGCAGGCCTGATGTGGCTGAAGTGTAACTTCTACTCTGGGTGAACTACATTGCCCTAGAGCTGAAAGGCACAACGTGCAGGCTTCTTTCCAAAGGGCGAGTTGGTCCCCAAAGCATCTTGCTTCCAGCTCTTTGGGAAGCTAAGAAACAACTCGCTCTGCACAGTGCTCTTACAGCCTACCGGGAACATCTCTTACAAAGGCCTGTGAAACGCAGTTTCTTTACAGGCCTGACCTAGCTGAAGTAGAACTTCTGCTCTGGGTGTGCTACATTGCCCTGCAGCTGAAAGGCACAACGTGCAGGCTTCTTTCCAAAGGGCGAGTTGGGCCCCAAAGCATCTTGCTTCCAGCTCTTTGGGAAGCTAAGAAACAACTCGCTCTGCACAGTGCTCTTACAGCCTAAAGGCAACATCTCTTACAAAGGCCTATGAAATGCAGTTTCTTTGCAGGCCTGATCTGGCTGAAGTAGAACATCTGCTGCGGGTGAGCTCCATTGCCCTAGAGCTGAAAGGCACAACGTGCAGGCTTCTTTCCAGAGGGCGAGTTGGTCCCCAAAGCATCTTGCTTCCAGCTCTTTCGGAAGCTAAGAAACAACTCGCTCTGCACAGTGCTCTTACAGCCTACCGGGAACATCTCTTACAAACGCCTGTGAAACGCAGTGTCTTGGCAGGCCTGATCTGGCTGAAGTAGAACTTCTGATCTGCGTGTGCTACATTGCCCTAGAGCTGAAAGGCCCAACGTGCAGGCTTCTTTCCAAAGGGCGAGTTGGGCCCCAAAGCTTCTTGCTTCCAGCTCTTTGGGAAGCTAAGAAACAACTCGCTCTGCACAGTGCTCTTACAGCCTACCAGGAACATCTCTTACAAAGGCCTGTGAAACGCAGTTTCTTTGCAGGCCTGATCTGGCTGAAGTAGAACTTCTACTCTGGGTGAGCTACATTGCCCTAGAGCTGAAAGGCACAACGTGCAGGCTTCTTTCCAAAGGGCGAGTTGGGCCCCAAAGCATCTTGCTTCCAGCTCTTTGGGAAGCTAAGAAACAACTCGCTCTGCACAGTGCTCTTACAGCCTACCGGGAACATCTCTTACAAAGGCCTGTGAAATGCAGTTTCTTTGCAGGCCTGAGCTGGCTGAAGTAGAACTTCTCCTCGGCGTGTGCTACATGGCCCTAGAGCTGAAACGCACAACGTGCAGGCTTGTTTACAAAGAGCGAGTTGGGCCCTAAAGCATCTTGCTTCCAGCACTTTGGGAAGCTAAGAAACATTTCGCTCTGCACAGTGCTCTTACAGCCTACCGGGAACATCTCTTACAAAGGCCTGTGAAACGCAGTTTCTTTACAGGCCTGACCTAGCTGAAGTAGAACTTCTGCTCTGCGTGTGCTACATTGCCCTGCAGCTGAAAGGCACAACGTGCAGGCTTCTTTCCAAAGGGCGAGTTGGGCCCCAAAGCACCTTCCTTCCAGCTCTTTGGGAAGCTAAGAAACAACTCGCTCTGCACAGTGCTCTTACAGCCTACCGGCAACATCTCTTACAAAGGCCTATTAAACGCAGTTTCTTTGCAGGCCTGATCTGGCTGAAGTAGAACATCTGCTGTGGGTGAGCTCCATTGACCTAGAGCTGAAAGGCACAACGTGCAGGCTTCTTTCCAAAGGGCGAGTTGGGCTCCAAAGCATCTTGCTTCCAGCTCTTTGGGAAGCTAAGAAACAACTCGCTCTGCACAGTGCTCTTACAGCCTACCGGGAACATCTCTTACAAACGCCTGTGAAACGCAGTGTCTTGGCAGGCCTGATCTGGCTGAAGTAGAACTTCTGCTCTGCGTGTGCTACATTGCCCTAGAGCTGAAAGGCCCAACGTGCAGGCTTCTTTCCAAAGGGCGAGTGGGGCCCCAAACCATCTTGCTTCCAGCTCTTTGGGAAGCTAAGAAACAGCTCGCTCTGTACAGTGCTCTTACAGCCTACCGGGAACATCTCTTACAAAAGCCTGTGAAACTCAGTTTCTTTGCAGGCCTCATCTGGCTGAAGTAGAACTTCTCCTCGGCGTGTGCTACATTGCCCTAGAGCTGAAACGCACAACGTGCAGGCTTCTTTCAAAAGAGCGAGCTGGGCCCTAAAGCATCTTGCTTCCAGCTCTTTGGGAAGCTAAGAAACAGCTCGCTCTGCACAGTGCTCTTACAGCCTACTGGGAACATCTCTTACAAATGCCTGTGAAACGCAGTTTCTTTGCAGGCCTGATCTGGCTGAAGTAGAACTTCTGCTCTGGGTGAGATCCATTGCCCTAGAGCTGAAAGGCATAATGTGCAGGCTTCTTTACAAAGGTCGAGTTGGGACCCAAAGCATCTTGCTTCCAGGTCTTTGGGAAGCTAAGAAACAACTCGCTCTGCACAGTGCTCTTACAGCCTACCGGGAACATCTCTTACAAAGGCCTGTGAAACGCAGTTTCTTTGCAGGCCTCATCTGGCTGAAGTATAACATGTGTTCTGCGTGTGCTACATTACCCTAGAGCTGAAAGGCACAACGTGCAGGCTTCTTTCCAAAGGGCGAGTTGGGCCCCAAAGCATCTTGCTTCCAGCTCTTTGGGAAGCTAAGAAACAACTCGCTCTGCACAGTGCTCTTATAGCCAACCGGGAACATCTCTTACAAAGCCCTGTGAAACGCAGTTTCTTTGCAGGCCTGATGTGGCTGCAGTAGAACTTCTGCTCTGGGTGTGCTACATTGCCCTGCAGCTGAAAGGCAGAATGTGCAGGCTTCTTTCCAAAGGGCGAGTTGGGCCCCAAAGCATCTTGCTTCCAGCTCTTTGGGAAGATAAGAAACAACTCGCTCTGCACAGTGCTCTTACAGCCTACCAGGAACATCTCTTCCAAAGGCCTGTGAAACGCCGTTTCTTTAGAGGCCCTACCTAGCTGAAGTAGAACTTCTGCTCTAGGTGTGCTACATTGCCCTCGAGCTGAAAGGCACAACGTGCATTCTTCTATCCAGAGGGCGAGTTGGGACCCAAAGAATCTTGCTTCCAGCTCTTTGCGAAGCTAAGAAACAACTCGCTCTGCACAGTGCTCTTACAACCTACCGGGAACATATCTTACAAAGGCCTGTGAAAAGCAGTTTCTTTGCAGGCCTGATGTGGCTGAAGTAGAACTTCTGCTCTGCGTGTGCTACATTGCCCTAGAGCTGAAAGGCACAACGTGCAGGCTTCTTTCCAAAGGGCGAGTTGGGCCCCAAAGCATCTTGCTTCCAGCTCTTTGGGAAGTTAAGAAACAACTCGCTCTGCACAGTGCTCCTACAGCCTCCTGGGAACATCTCTTACAAAGGCCTGTGAAGCTCAGTTTCTTTGCAGGCCTGATCTGGCTGAAGTAGGACTTCTGCTCTGGGTGAGCTACATTGCACTAGAGCTGAAAGGCATAAAGTGCAGGCTTCTTTGCAAAGGGCGAGTTGGGCCCCAAAGCATCTTGCTTCCAGCTCTTTGGGAAGCTAAGAAACAACTCGCTCTGCACAGTGCTCTTACAGCCTACCGGGAACATCTCTTACAAAGGCCTGTGAAACGCAGTTTCTTTGCAGGCCTGATCTGGCTGAAGTAGAACATCTGCTCTGGGTGAGCTCCATTGCCCTCGAGCTGAAAGGCACAATGTGCAGGCTTCTTTCCAAAGGGCGAGTTGGGCCCCAAAGCATCTTGCTTCCAGCTCTTTCGGAAGCTAAGAAACAACTCGCTCTGCACAGGGCTCTTACAGCCTACCGGGAACATCTCTTACAGAGCCGTGTGAAACGCAGTTTCTTTGCAGGCCTGATGTGGCTGAAGTAGAACTTCTGCTCTGCGTGTGCTACATTGCCCTAGAGCTGAAAGGCACAACGTGCAGGCTTCTTTCCTAAGGGCGAGTTGGGCCCCAAAGCATCTTGCTTCCAGCTCTTTGGGAAGCTAAGAAACAACTCGCTCTGCACAGTGCTCCTACAGCCTATTGGGAACATCTCTTACAAAGGCCTGTGAAACGCAGTTTCTTTGCAGGCCTGATCTGGCTGAAGTAGAACTTCTGCTCTGCGTGTGCTACATTGCCGTAGAGCTGAAAGGCACAACGTGCAGGCTTCTTTCTAAAGGGTGAGTTGGGACCCAAAGCATCTTGCTTCCAGGTCTTTGGGAAGATAAGAAACAACTCGCTCTGCACAGTGCTCTTACATCCTACCAGGAACATCTCTTACAAAGGCCTGTGAACTGCAGTTTCTTTGCAGGCCTCATCTGGTTGAAGTAGAACATGTGCTCTTCGTGTGCTACATTACCCTAGAGCTGAAAGGCACAACGTGCAGGCTTCTTTCCAAAGGGCGAGTTGGGCCCCAAAGCATCTTGCTTCCAGCTCTTTGGGAAGCTAAGAAACAACTCGCTCTGCACAGTGCTCTTACAGCCTACCGGGAACATCTCTTACAAAGGCCTGTGAAACGCAGTTTCTTTGCAGGCCTGATCTGGCTGAAGTAGAACTTCTCCTCGGCGTGTGCTACATTGCCCTAGAGATGAAACGCACAACGTGTAGGCTTCTTTCAAAAGAGCGAGCTGGGCCCCAGAGCATCTTGCTTCCAGCTCTTTGGGAAGCTAAGAAACAACTCGCTCTGCACAGTGCTCTTGCAGACTACCGGGAACATCTCTTACAAACGCCTGTGAAACGCACTTTCTTTGCAGGCCTGATGTGGCTGAAGTAGAACTTCTGCTCTGGGTCTGCTACATTGCCCTAGAGCTGAAAGGCACAACGTGCAGGCTTCTTTCCAAAGGGCGAGTTGGGCCCCAAAGCATCTTGCTTCCAGCTCTTTGGGAAGCTAAGAAACAACTCGCTCTGCACAGTGCTCTTACAGCCTACCGGGAACATCTCTTACAAAGGCCTGTGAAACGCAGTTTCTTTACAGGCCTGACCTAGCTGAAGTAGAACTTCTGCTCTGGGTGTGCTACATTGCCCTGAAGCTGAAAGGCACAACGTGCAGGCTTCTTTCCAAACGGCGCGTTGGGCCCCAAAGCATCTTGCTTCCAGCTCTTTGGGAAGCTAAGAAACAACTCGCTCTGCACAGTGCTCTTACAGCATACCGGGAACATCTCTTACAAACGCCTGTGAAACGCAGTTTCTTTGCAGGCCTGATCTGGCTGAAGTAGAACTTCTGCTCTGCGTGTGCTACATTGCCCTAGAGCTGGAAGGCACAACGTGCAGGCTTCTATCCAGAGGGCGAGTTGGGCCCCAAAGCATCTTGCTTCCAGCTCTTTGGGAAGCTAAGAAACAACTCGCTCTGCACAGTGCTCTTACAGCCTACCGGGAACATCTCTTACAATGCCGTGTGAAAAGCAGTTTCTTTGCAGGCCTGATCTGGCTGAAGAAGAACTTCTGCTCTGCATGTGCTACATTGCCCTGCAGCTGAAGGCACAACGTGCAGGCTTCTTTCCAAAGGTCGAGTTGGGCCCCAAACCATTTTGCTTCCAGCTCTTTGGGAAGCTAAGAAACAGCTCGCTCTGCACAGTGCTCTTACAGCCTACCGGGAACATCTCTTACAAAGGACTGTGAAACGCAGTTTCTTTGCAGGCCTGATGTGGCTGAAGTGTAACTTCTACTCTGGGTGAACTACATTGCCCTAGAGCTGAAAGGCACAACGTGCAGGCTTCTTTCCAAAGGGCGAGTTGGGCCCCAAAGCATCTTGCTTCCAGCTCTTTGGGAAGCTAAGAAACAACTCGCTCTGCACAGTGCTCTTACAGCCTACCGGGAACATCTCTTACAAAGGCCTGTGAAACGCAGTTTCTTTACAGGCCTGACCTAGCTGAAGTAGAACTTCTGCTCTGGGTGTGCTACATTGCCCTGCAGCTGAAAGGCACAACGTGCAGGCTTCTTTCCAAAGGGCGAGTTGGGCCCCAAAGCATCTTGCTTCCAGCTCTTTGGGAAGCTAAGAAACAACTCGCTCTGCACAGTGCTCTTACAGCCTAAAGGCAACATCTCTTACAAAGGCCTGTGAAACGCAGTTTCTTTGCAGGCCTGATCTGGCTGAAGTAGAACATCTGCTGTGGGTGAGCTCCATTGCCCTAGAGCTGAAAGGCACAACGTGCAGGCTTCTTTCCAGAGGGCGAGTTGGTCCCCAAAGCATCTTGCTTCCAGCTCTTTCGGAAGCTAAGAAACAACTCGCTCTGCACAGTGCTCTTACAGCCTACCGGGAACATCTCTTACAAACGCCTGTGAAACGCAGTGTCTTGGCAGGCCTGATCTGGCTGAAGTAGAACTTCTGATCTGCGTGTGCTACATTGCCCTAGAGCTGAAAGGCCCAACGTGCAGGCTTCTTTCCAAAGGGCGAGTTGGGCCCCAAAGCTTCTTGCTTCCAGCTCTTTGGGAAGCTAAGAAACAACTCGCTCTGCACAGTGCTCTTACAGCCTACCGGGAACATCTCTTACAAAGGCCTGTGAAACGCAGTTTCTTTGCAGGCCTGATCTGGCTGAAGTAGAACTTCTACTCTGGGTGAGCTACATTGCCCTAGAGCTGAAAGGCACAACGTGCAGGCTTCTTTCCAAAGGGCGAGTTGGGCCCCAAAGCATCTTGCTTCCAGCTCTTTGGGAAGCTAAGAAACAACTCGCTCTGCACAGTGCTCTTACAGCCTACCGGGAACATCTCTTACAAAGGCCTGTGAAATGCAGTTTCTTTGCAGGCCTGAGCTGGCTGAAGTAGAACTTCTCCTCGGCGTGTGCTACATGGCCCTAGAGCTGAAACGCTCAACGTGCAGGCTTGTTTACAAAGAGCGAGTTGGGCCCTAAAGCATCTTGCTTCCAGCACTTTGGGAAGCTAAGAAACATTTCGCTCTGCACAGTGCTCTTACAGCCTACCGGGAACATCTCTTACAAAGGCCTGTGAAACGCAGTTTCTTTACAGGCCTGACCTAGCTGAAGTAGAACTTCTGCTCTGCGTGTGCTACATTGCCCTGCAGCTGAAAGGCACAACGTGCAGGCTTCTTTCCAAAGGGCGAGTTGGGCCCCAAAGCACCTTCCTTCCAGCTCTTTGGGAAGCTAAGAAACAACTCGCTCTGCACAGTGCTCTTACAGCCTACCGGCAACATCTCTTACAAAGGCCTGTTAAACGCAGTTTCTTTGCAGGCCTGATCTGGCTGAAGTAGAACATCTGCTGTGGGTGAGCTCCATTGACCTAGAGCTGAAAGGCACAACGTGCCGGCTTCTTTCCAAAGGGCGAGTTGGGCTCCAAAGCATCTTGCTTCCAGCTCTTTGGGAAGCTAAGAAACAACTCGCTCTGCACAGTGCTCTTACAGCCTACCGGGAACATCTCTTACAAACGCCTGTGAAACGCAGTGTCTTGGCAGGCCTGATCTGGCTGAAGTAGAACTTCTGCTCTGCGTGTGCTACATTGCCCTAGAGCTGAAAGGCCCAACGTGCAGGCTTCTTTCCAAAGGGCGAGTGGGGCCCCAAACCATCTTGCTTCCAGCTCTTTGGGAAGCTAAGAAACAGCTCGCTCTGTACAGTGCTCTTACAGCCTACCGGGAACATCTCTTACAAAAGCCTGTGAAACTCAGTTTCTTTGCAGGCCTCATCTGGCTGAAGTAGAACTTCTCCTCGGCGTGTGCTACATTGCCCTAGAGCTGAAACGCACAACGTGCAGGCTTCTTTCAAAAGAGCGAGCTGGGCCCTAAAGCATCTTGCTTCCAGCTCTTTGGGAAGCTAAGAAACAACTCGCTCTGCACAGTGCTCTTACAGCCTACTGGGAACATCTCTTACAAATGCCTGTGAAACGCAGTTTCTTTGCAGGCCTGATCTGGCTGAAGTAGAACTTCTGCTCTGGGTGAGATCCATTGCCCTAGAGCTGAAAGGCACAATGTGCAGGCTTCTTTACAAAGGTCGAGTTGGGACCCAAAGCATCTTGCTTCCAGGTCTTTGGGAAGCTAAGAAACAACTCGCTCTGCACAGTGCTCTTACAGCCTACCGGGAACATCTCTTACAAAGGCCTGTGAAACGCAGTTTCTTTGCAGGCCTCATCTGGCTGAAGTATAACATGTGTTCTGCGTGTGCTACATTACCCTAGAGCTGAAAGGCACAACGTGCAGGCTTCTTTCCAAAGGGCGAGTTGGGCCCCAAAGCATCTTGCTTCCAGCTCTTTGGGAAGCTAAGAAACAACTCGCTCTGCACAGTGCTCTTATAGCCAACCGGGAACATCTCTTACAAAGCCCTGTGAAACGCAGTTTCTTTGCAGGCCTGATGTGGCTGCAGTAGAACTTCTGCTCTGGGTGTGCTACATTGCCCTGCAGCTGAAAGGCAGAATGTGCAGGCTTCTTTCCAAAGGGCGAGTTGGGCCCCAAAGCATCTTGCTTCCAGCTCTTTGGGAAGATAAGAAACAACTCGCTCTGCACAGTGCTCTTACAGCCTACCAGGAACATCTCTTCCAAAGGCCTGTGAAACGCCGTTTCTTTAGAGGCCCTACCTAGCTGAAGTAGAACTTCTGCTCTAGGTGTGCTACATTGCCCTCGAGCTGAAAGGCACAACGTGCATTCTTCTATCCAGAGGGCGAGTTGGGCCCCAAAGCATCTTGCTTCCAGCTCTTTGGGAAGTTAAGAAACAACTCGCTCTGCACAGTGCTCCTACAGCCTCCTGGGAACATCTCTGACAAAGGCCTGTGAAACTCAGTTTCTTTGCAGGCCTGATCTGGCTGAAGTAGGACTTCTGCTCTGGGTGAGCTACATTGCCCTAGAGCTGAAAGGCATAACGTGCAGGCTTCTTTGCAAAGGGCGAGTTGGGCCCCAAAGCATCTTGCTTCCAGCTCTTTGGGAAGCTAAGAAACAACTCGCTCTGCACAGTGCTCTTACAGCCTACCGGGAACATCTCTTACAAAGGCCTGTGAAACGCAGTTTCTTTGCAGGCCTGATCTGGCTGAAGTAGAACATCTGCTCTGGGTGAGCTCCATTGCCCTCGAGCTGAAAGGCACAACGTGCAGGCTTCTTTCCAAAGGGCGAGTTGGGCCCCAAAGCATCTTGCTTCCAGCTCTTTCGGAAGCTAAGAAACAACTCGCTCTGCACAGGGCTCTTACAGCCTACCGGGAACATCTCTTACAGAGCCGTGTGAAACGCAGTTTCTTTGCAGGCCTGATGTGGCTGAAGTAGAACTTCTGCTCTGCGTGTGCTACATTGCCCTAGAGCTGAAAGGCACAACGTGCAGGCTTCTTTCCTAAGGGCGAGTTGGGCCCCAAAGCATCTTGCTTCCAGCTCTTTGGGAAGCTAAGAAACAACTCGCTCTGCACAGTGCTCCTACAGCCTATTGGGAACATCTCTTACAAAGGCCTGTGAAACGCAGTTTCTTTGCAGGCCTGATCTGGCTGAAGTAGAACTTCTGCTCTGCGTGTGCTACATTGCCGTAGAGCTGAAAGGCACAACGTGCAGGCTTCTTTCTAAAGGGTGAGTTGGGACCCAAAGCATCTTGCTTCCAGGTCTTTGGGAAGATAAGAAACAACTCGCTCTGCACAGTGCTCTTACATCCTACCAGGAACATCTCTTACAAAGGCCTGTGAACTGCAGTTTCTTTGCAGGCCTCATCTGGTTGAAGTAGAACATGTGCTCTTCGTGTGCTACATTACCCTAGAGCTGAAAGGCACAACGTGCAGGCTTCTTTCCAAAGGGCGAGTTGGGCCCCAAAGCATCTTGCTTCCAGCTCTTTGGGAAGCTAAGAAACAACTCGCTCTGCACAGTGCTCTTACAGCCTACCGGGAACATCTCTTACAAAGGCCTGTGAAACGCAGTTTCTTTGCAGGCCCGATCTGGCTGAAATTGAACTTCTGTTCTGCGTGTGCTACATTGCCCTAGCGCTGAAAGGCACAACATGCAGGCTTCTTTCCAAGGGGCGAGTTGGTCCGCAAAGCATCTTGCTTCCAGCTCTTTGGGAAGCTAAGAAACAACTCGCTCTGCACAGTGCTCTTACAACCTACCGGGAACATCTCTTACAAAAGCCTGTGAAACGCACTTTCTTTGCAGGCATGATCTGTCTGAAGTAGAACTTCTGCTCTGGGTGTGCTATATTGCCCCGAGCTG
Organism: Equus przewalskii; assembly: GCF_037783145.1. NCBI lineage: Eukaryota > Metazoa > Chordata > Mammalia > Perissodactyla > Equidae > Equus > Equus przewalskii. Next base: position 33,433 of record NW_027228051.1, read on the forward strand.
AAAGGCACAACGTGCAGGCTTCTTTACAAAAGGGCGAGTTGGGCCCCAAAGCATCTTGCTTCCAGCTCTTTTGGAAGCTAAGATATAACTCGCTCTCCACAGTGCTCTTACAGCCTACCGGGAACATCTCTTACAAAGGCCTGTGAAACGCAGTTTCTTTGCAGGCCTGATCTGGCTGAAGTAGAACATCTGCTCAGCTTGTGCTGCAATGCCCTAGAGCTGAAAGGCACAACATGCAGGCTTCTTTCCAAAGGGCGAGTTGGGCCCCAAAGCATCTTGCTTCCAGCTCTTTGGGAAGCTAAGAAACAACTCGCTCTGCACAGTGCTCTTACAGCCTACCGGGAACCTCTCTTACAAACGCCTGTGAAACGCACTTTCTTTGCAGGCCTGATCTGGCTGAAGTAGAACTTCTGCTCTGGGTGTGCTACATTGCCCTAGAGCTGAAAGGCACAACGTGCAGTCTTCTTTCCAAAGGGCGAGTTGGGCCGCAAAGCATCTTGCTTCCAGCTCTTTGGGAAGCTAAGAAACAACTCGCCCTGCACAGTGCTCTTACAGACTACCGGGAACATCTCTTACAAAGGCCTGTGAAACGCAGTTTCTTTACAGGCCTGACCTAGCTGAAGTAGAACTTCTGCTCTGGGTGTGCTACATTGCCCTGCAGCTGAAAGGCACAACGTGCAGGCTTCTTTCCAAAGGGCGAGTTGGGCCCGAAAGCATCTTGCTTCCAGCTCTTTGGGAAGCTAAGAAACAACTCGCTCTGCACAGTGCTCTTACAGCCTACCGGCAACATCTGTTACAAAGGCCTGTGAAACGCAGTTTCTTTGCAGGCCCGATCTGGCTGAAGTTGAACTTCTGCTCTGCGTGTGCTACATTGCCCTAGAGCTGAAAGGCACAACGTGCAGGCTTCTTTCCAAAGGGCGAGTTGGGCCCCAAAGCATCTTTCTTCCAACTCTTTGGGAAGCTAAGAAACAACTCGCTCTGCACAGTGCTCTTACAGCCTACCGGGAACTTCTCTTACAAAGGCCTGTGAAACGCAGTTTCTTTGCAGGCCTGATCTGGCTGAAGTAGAACTTCTGCTCTGGGTGAGCTCCATTGCACTAGAGCTGAAAGGCACAACGTGCAGGCTTCTTTCCAAAGGGCGAGTTGGGCCCCAAAGCATCTTGCTTCCAGCTCTTTGGGAAGCTAAGAAACAACTCGCTCTGCACAGTGCTCTTACAGCCTACCGGGAACATCTCTTACAAAGGCCTGTGAAACGCAGTTTCTTTGCAGGCCCGATCTGGCTGAAGTTGAACTTCTGTTCTGCGTGTGCTACATTGCCCTAGAGCTGAAAGGCACAACATGCAGGCTTCTTTCCAAGGGGCGAGTTGGTCCGCAAAGCATCTTGCTTCCAGCTCTTTGGGAAGCTAAGAAACAACTCGCTCTTCACAGTGCTCTTACAACCTACCGGGAACATCTCTTACAAAAGCCTGTGAAACGCACTTTCTTTGCAGGCATGATCTGTCTGAAGTAGAACTTCTGCTCTGGGTGTGCTATATTGCCCCGAGCTGAAAGGCACAACCTGCAGGCTTCTTTACAAAAGGGCGAGTTGGGCCCCAAAGCATCTTGCTTCCAGCTCTTTTGGAAGCTAAGATATAACTCGCTCTCCACAGTGCTCTTACAGCCTACCGGGAACATCTCTTACAAAGGCCTGTGAAACGCAGTTTCTTTGCAGGCCTGATCTGGCTGAAGTAGAACATCTGCTCAGCTTGTGCTGCAATGCCCTAGAGCTGAAAGGCACAACATGCAGGCTTCATTCCAAAGGGCGAGTTGGGCCCCAAAGCATCTTGCTTCCAGCTCTTTGGGAAGCTAAGAAACAACTCGCTGTGCACAGTGCTCTTACAGCCTACCGGGAACATCTCTTACAAACGCCTGTGAAACGCACTTTCTTTGCAGGTCTGATCTGGCTGAAGTAGAACTTCTGCTCTGGGTGTGCAACATTGCCCTAGAGCTGAAAGGCACAACGTGCAGTCTTCTTTCCAAAGGGCGAGTTGGGCCGCAAAGCATCTTGCTTCCAGCTCTTTGGGAAGCTAAGAAACAACTCGCCCTGCACAGTGCTCTTACAGACTACCGGGAACATCTCTTACAAAGGCCTGTGAAACGCAGTTTCTTTACAGGCCTGACCTAGCTGAAGTAGAACTTCTGCTCTGGGTGTGCTACATTGCCCTGCAGCTGAAAGGCACAACGTGCAGGCTTCTTTCCAAAGGGCGAGTTGGGCCCGAAAGCATCTTGCTTCCAGCTCTTTGGGAAGCTAAGAAACAACTCGCTCTGCACAGTGCTCTTACAGCCTACCGGCAACATCTGTTACAAAGGCCTGTGAAACGCAGTTTCTTTGCAGGCCCGATCTGGCTGAAGTTGAACTTCTGCTCTGCGTGTGCTACATTGCCCTAGAGCTGAAAGGCACAACATGCAGGCTTCTTTCCAAAGGGCGAGTTGGGCTGCAAAGCATCTTGCTTCCAGCTCTTTGGGAAGCTAAGAAACAACTCGCTCTGCACAGTGCTCTTACAGCCTACCGGGAACATCTCTTACAAAGGCCTGTGAAACGCAGTTTCTTTGCAGGCGTGATCTGGCTGAAGTAGAACTTCTGCTCTCGGTGTGCTACATTGCCCTAGAGCTGAAACGCACAACGTGCAATCTTCTTTCAAAAGAGCGTGCTGGGCCCTAAAGCATCTTGCTTCCAGCTCTTTGGGAAGCTAAGAAACGACTCGCTCTGCACAGTGCTCTTACAGCCTACTGGGAACATCTCTTACAAAGGCCTGTGAAACGCAGTTTCTTTGCACGCCTGATCTGGCTGAAGTGTAACTTCTGCTCTGGTTGTGCTCCATTGCCCTAGAGCTGAAAGGCACAACGTGCAGGCTTGTTTCCAAAGGGCGAGTTGGGCCCCAAGCCATCTTGCTTCCAGCTCTTTGGGAAGCTAAGAAACAGCTCGCTCTGCTCAGTGCTCTTACAGCCTACCGGGAACATCTCTTACAAAGGCCTGTGAAACGCAGTTTCTTTGCAGGCCTGATCTGGCTGAAGTAGAACTTCTCCTCGGCGTGTGCTACATTGCCCTAGAGCTGAAACGCACAACGTGCAGGCTTCTTTCCAAAGGGCGAGTTGGGCCCTAAAGCATCTTGCTTCCAGCTCTTTGGGAAGCTAAGAAACAACTCGCTCTGCACATTGCTCTTACAGCCTACCGGCAACATCTCTTACAAAGGCCTGTGAAACGCAGTTTCTTTGCAGGCCTGATCTGGCTGAAGTAGAACTTCTGCTCTGCGTGTGCTACATTGCCCTACAGCTGGAAGGCACAACGTGCAGGCTTATATCCAGAGGGCGAGTTGGGGCCCAAAGCATCTTGCTTCCAGCTCTTTAGGAAGCTAAGAGACAACTCGCTCTTCACAGTGCTCTTACAGCCTACCGGGAACATCTCTTACAAAGGCCTGTGAAACGCAGTTTCTTTGCAGGCCTGATGTGGCTGAAGTAGAACTTCTGCTCTGCGTGTGCTACATTGCCCTAGAGCTGAAAGGCAAAACGTGCAGGCTTCTTTCCAAAGGGCGAGTTGGGACCCAAAGCATCTTGCTTCCAGCTCTTTGGGAAGCTAAGAAACAACTCGCTCTGCACAGTGCTCTTACAGCCTAACGGGAACATCTCTACAAAGGCCTATGAAATGCAGTTTCTTTGCAGGCATGATCTGGCTGAAGTAGAACTTCTGCTCTGGGTGAGCTACATTGCCCTAGAGCTGAAAGGGACAACGTGCAGGCTTCTTTCAAAAGGGCGAGTTGGGCCCCAAAGCATCTTGCTTCCAGCTCTTTGGGAAGCTAAGAAACAACTCGCTCTGCACAGTGCTCTTACAGCCTACCGGGAACATCTCTTACAAAGGCCTGTGAAACGCAGTTTCTTTGCAGGCCTGATGTGGCTGAAGTAGAACTTCTGCTCTGCGTGTGCTACTTTGCCCTAGAGCTGAAAGGCACAACGTGCAGGCTTCTTTCCAAAGGGCGAGTTGGGCCCCAAAGCATCTTGCTTCCAGCTCTTTGGGAAGCTAAGAAACAACTCGCTCTGCACAGTGCTCTCACAGCCTACCGGGAACATCTCTTACAAAGGCTTGTGAAACGCAGTTTCTTTGCAGGCCTGATCTGGCTGAAGTAGAACTTCTCCTCGGCGTGTGCTACATTGCCCTAGAGCTGAAACGCACAACGTGCAGGCTTCTTTCAAAAGAGCGAGCTGGGCCCTAAAGCATCTTGCTTCCAGCTCTTTGGGAAGCTAAGAAACAACTCGCTCTGCACAGTGCTCTTACAGCCTACCGGGAACATCTCTTACAAAGGCCTGTGAAACGCAGTTTCTTTACAGGCCTGCCCTAGCTGAAGTAGAACTTCTGCTCTGGGTGTGCTACATTGCCCTCGAGCTGAAAGGCACAACGTGCAGGCTTCTTTCCAAAGGGCGAGTTGGGCCCCAAAGCATCTTGCTTCCAGCTCTTGGTGAAGCTAAGAAACAACTCGCTCTGCACAGTGCTCTTACAGCCTACCGGGAACATCTCTTACAAAGGCCGGTGAAACGCAGTTCCTTTGCAGGCCTGATCTGGCTGAAGTAGAACTTCTGATCTGGGTGTGCTCCATTGCCCTAGAGCTGAAAGGCACAAAGTGCAGGCTTCTTTCCAAATGGTGAGTTGGGCCCCAAACTATTTTGCTTCCAGCTCCTGGGAAGCTAAGAAACAGCTCGCTCTGCACAGTGCTCTTACAGCCTACCGGGAACATCTCTTACAAAGGCCGGTGAAACGTAGTTTCTTTGCAGGCCTGATGTGGCTGAAGTAGAACTTCTGCTCTGCGTGTGCTACATTGCCCTAGAGCTGAAAGGCACAACGAGCAGGCTTCTTTCCAAAGGGCGAGTTGGGCCCAAAAGCATCTTGCCTCCAGCTCTTTGGGAAGCTAAGAAACAACTCGCTCTGCACAGTGCTCTTACAGCCTACCGGGAACATCTCTTACAAAGGCCTGTGAAACGCAGTTTCTTTACAGGCCTGACCTAGCTGAAGTAGAACTTCTGCTCTGGGTGTGCTACATTGCCCTCGAGCTGAAAGGCACAACGTGCAGGCTTCTTTCCAAAGGGCGAGTTGAGCCCCAAAGCATCTTGCCTACAGCTCTTTGGGAAGCTAAGAAACAACTCGCTCTGCACAGTGCTCTTACAGCCTACCGGGAACATATCTTACAAAGGCCTGTGAAACGCAGTTTCTTTGCAGGCCTGATGTGGCTGAAGTAGAACTTGTGCTCTGCGTGTGCTACATTGCCCTAGAGCTGAAAGGCACAACGTGCAGGCTTCTTTCCAAAGGGCGAGTTGGGCCCCAAAGCATCTTGCTTCCAGCTCTTTGGGAAGCTAAGAAACAACTCGCTCTGCACAGTGCTCTTACAGCCTACCGGGAACATCTCTTACAAAGGCCTGTGAAACGCAGTTTCTTGGCAGGCCTGATCTGGCTGAAGTAGAACTTCTGCTCTGGGTGAGCTCCATTGCCCTAGAGCTGAAAGGCACAACGTGCAGGCTTCTTTACAAAGGTCGAGTTGGGACCCAAAGCATCTTGCTTCCAGGTCTTTGGGAAGCTAAGAAACAACTCGCTCTGCACAGTGCTCTTACAGCCTACCGGGAACATCTCTTACAAAGGCCTGTGAAACGCAGTTTCTTTGCAGACCTGATGTGGCTGAAGTAGAACTTCTGCTCTGCATGTGCCACATTGCCCTAGAGCTGGAAGGCACAACGTGCAGGCTTCTATCCAGAGGGCGAGTTGGGCCCCAAAGCATCTTGCTTCCAGCTCTTTGGGAATCTAAGAAACACCTCGCTCTGCACAGTGCTCTTACAGCCTACCGGGAACATCTCTTACAAAGGCCTGTGAAACGCAGTTTCTTTGCAGGCCTGATGTGGCTGAAGTAGAACTTCTGCTCTGCGTGTGCTACTTTGCCCTAGAGCTGAAAGGCACAACGTGCAGGCTTCTTTCCAAAGGGCGAGTTGGGCCCCAAAGCATCTTGCTTCCAGCTCTTTGGGAAGCTAAGAAACAACTCGCTCTGCACAGTGCTCTTACAGCCTACCGGGAACATCTCTTACAAAGGCTTGTGAAACGCAGTTTCTTGGCAGGCCTGATCTGGCTGAAGTAGAACTTCTCCTCGGCGTGTGCTACATTGCCCTAGAGCTGAAACGCACAACGTGCAGGCTTCTTTCAAAAGAGCGAGCTGGGCCCCAGAGCATCTTGCTTCCAGCTCTTTGGGAAGCTAAGAAACAACTCGCTCTGCACAGTGCTCTTACAGCCTACTGGGAACATGTCTTACAAATGCCTGTGAAACGCAGTTTCTTTGCAGGCCTGATCTGGCTGAAGTAGAACTTCTGCTCTGGGTGAGCTCCATTGCCCTAGAGCTGAAAGGCACAATGTGCAGGCTTCTTTACAAAGGTCGAGTTGGGACCCAAAGCATCTTGCTTCCAGGTCTTTGGGAAGCTAAGAAACAACTCGCTCTGCACAGTGCTCTTACAGCCTACCGGGAACATCTCTTACAAAGGCCTGTGAAACGCAGTTTCTTTGCAGGCCTCATCTGGCTGAAGTATAACATGTGTTCTGCGTGTGCTACATTACCCTAGAGCTGAAAGGCACAACGTGCAGGCTTCTTTCCAAAGGGCGAGTTGGGCCCCAAAGCATCTTGCTTCCAGCTCTTTGGGAAGCTAAGAAACAACTCGCTCTGCACAGTGCTCTTATAGCCAACCGGGAACATCTCTTACAAAGCCCTGTGAAACGCAGTTTCTTTGCAGGCCTGATGTGGCTGCAGTAGAACTTCTGCTCTGGGTGTGCTACATTGCCCTGCAGCTGAAAGGCACAACGTGCAGGATTCTTTCCAAAGGGCGAGTTGGGCCCCAAAGCATCTTGCTTCCAGCTCTTTGGGAAGCTAAGAAACAACTCGCTCTGCACAGTGCTCTTACAGCCTACCAGGAACATCTCTTCCAAAGGCCTGTGAAACGCCGTTTCTTTAGAGGCCCTACCTAGCTGAAGTAGAACTTCTGCTCTAGGTGTGCTACATTGCCCTCGAGCTGAAAGGCACAACGTGCATTCTTCTATCCAGAGGGCGAGTTGGGACCCAAAGCATCTTGCTTCCAGCTCTTTGCGAAGCTAAGAAACAACTCGCTCTGCACAGTGCTCTTACAACCTACCGGGAACATATCTTACAAAGGCCTGTGAAAAGCAGTTTCTTTGCAGGCCTGATGTGGCTGAAGTAGAACTTCTGCTCTGCGTGTGCTACATTGCCCTAGAGCTGAAAGGCACAACGTGCAGGCTTCTTTCCAAAGGGCGAGTTGGGCCCCAAAGCATCTTGCTTCCAGCTCTTTGGGAAGCTAAGAAACAACTCGCTCTGCACAGTGCTCCTACAGCCTCCTGGGAACATCTCTTACAAAGGCCTGTGAAACGCAGTTTCTTTGCAGGCCTGATCTGGCTGAAGTAGGACTTCTGCTCTGGGTGAGCTACATTGCCCTAGAGCTGAAAGGCATAACGTGCAGGCTTCTTTCAAAAGAGCGTGCTGGGCCCCAAAGCATCTTGCTTCCAGCTCTTTGGGAAGCTAAGAAACAACTCGCTCTGCACAGTGCTCTTACAGCCTACCGGGAACATCTCTTACAAAGGCCTGTGAAACGCAGTTTCTTTGCAGGCCTGATCTGGCTGAAGTAGAACATCTGCTCTGGGTGAGCTCCATTGCCCTCGAGCTGAAAGGCACAACGTGCAGGCTTCTTTCCAAAGGGCGAGTTGGGCCCCAAAGCATCTTGCTTCCAGCTCTTTGGGAAGCTAAGAAACAACTCGCTCTGCACAGGGCTCTTACAGCCTACCGGGAACAAATCTTACAGAGCCGTGTGAAACGCAGTTTCTTTGCAGGCCTGATGTGGCTGAAGTAGAACTTCTGCTCTGCGTGTGCTACATTGCCCTAGAGCTGAAAGGCACAACGTGCAGGCTTCTTTCCTAAGGGCGAGTTGGGCCCCAAAGCATCTTGCTTCCAGCTCTTTGGGAAGCTAAGAAACAACTCGCTCTGCACAGTGCTCCTACAGCCTATTGGGAACATCTCTTACAAAGGCCTGTGAAACGCAGTTTCTTTGCAGGCCTGATCTGGCTGAAGTAGAACTTCTGCTCTGCGTGTGCTACATTGCCGTAGAGCTGAAAGGCACAACGTGCAGGCTTCTTTCTAAAGGGTGAGTTGGGACCCAAAGCATCTTGCTTCCAGGTCTTTGGGAAGATAAGAAACAACTCGCTCTGCACAGTGCTCTTACATCCTACCAGGACCATCTCTTACAAAGGCCTGTGAACTGCAGTTTCTTTGCAGGCCTCATCTGGTTGAAGTAGAACATGTGCTCTTCGTGTGCTACATTACCCTAGAGCTGAAAGGCACAACGTGCAGGCTTCTTTCCAAAGGGCGAGTTGGGCCCCAAAGCATCTTGCTTCCAGCTCTTTGGGAAGCTAAGAAACAACTCGCTCTGCACAGTGCTCTTACAGCCTACCGGGAACATCTCTTACAAAGGCCTGTGAAACGCAGTTTCTTTGCAGGCCCGATCTGGCTGAAATTGAACTTCTGTTCTGCGTGTGCTACATTGCCCTAGCGCTGAAAGGCACAACATGCAGGCTTCTTTCCAAGGGGCGAGTTGGTCCGCAAAGCATCTTGCTTCCAGCTCTTTGGGAAGCTAAGAAACAACTCGCTCTGCACAGTGCTCTTACAACCTACCGGGAACATCTCTTACAAAAGCCTGTGAAACGCACTTTCTTTGCAGGCATGATCTGTCTGAAGTAGAACTTCTGCTCTGGGTGTGCTATATTGCCCCGAGCTGAAAGGCACAACGTGCAGGCTTCTTTACAAAAGGGCGAGTTGGGCCCCAAAGCATCTTGCTTCCAGCTCTTTTGGAAGCTAAGATATAACTCGCTCTCCACAGTGCTCTTACAGCCTACCGGGAACATCTCTTACAAAGGCCTGTGAAACGCAGTTTCTTTGCAGGCCTGATCTGGCTGAAGTAGAACATCTGCTCAGCTTGTGCTGCAATGCCCTAGAGCTGAAAGGCACAACATGCAGGCTTCTTTCCAAAGGGCGAGTTGGGCCCCAAAGCATCTTGCTTCCAGCTCTTTGGGAAGCTAAGAAACAACTCGCTCTGCACAGTGCTCTTACAGCCTACCGGGAACATCTCTTACAAACGCCTGTGAAACGCACTTTCTTTGCAGGTCTGATCTGGCTGAAGTAGAACTTCTGCTCTGGGTGTGCTACTTTGCCCTAGAGCTGAAAGGCACAACGTGCAGTCTTCTTTCCAAAGGGCGAGTTGGGCCGCAAAGCATCTTGCTTCCAGCTCTTTGGGAAGCTAAGAAACAACTCGCCCTGCACAGTGCTCTTACAGACTACCGGCAACATCTGTTACAAAGGCCTGTGAAACGCAGTTTCTTTACAGGCCTGACCTAGCTGAAGTAGAACTTCTGCTCTGGGTGTGCTACATTGCCCTGCAGCTGAAAGGCACAACGTGCAGGCTTCTTTCCAAAGGGCGAGTTGGGCCCGAAAGCATCTTGCTTCCAGCTCTTTGGGAAGCTAAGAAACAACTCGCTCTGCACAGTGCTCTTACAGCCTACCGGCAACATCTGTTACAAAGGCCTGTGAAACGCAGTTTCTTTGCAGGCCCGATCTGGCTGAAGTTGAACTTCTGCTCTGCGTGTGCTACATTGCCCTAGAGCTGAAAGGCACAACGTGCAGGCTTCTTTCCAAAGGGCGAGTTGGGCCCCAAAGCATCTTTCTTCCAACTCTTTGGGAAGCTAAGAAACAACTCGCTCTGCACAGTGCTCTTACAGCCTACCGGGAACTTCTCTTACAAAGGCCTGTGAAACGCAGTTTCTTTGCAGGCCTGATCTGGCTGAAGTAGAACTTCTGCTCTGGGTGAGCTCCATTGCACTAGAGCTGAAAGGCACAACGTGCAGGCTTCTTTCCAAAGGGCGAGTTGGGCCCCAAAGCATCTTGCTTCCAGCTCTTTGGGAAGCTAAGAAACAACTCGCTCTGCACAGTGCTCTTACAGCCTACCGGGAACATCTCTTACAAAGGCCTGTGTAACGCAGTTTCTTTGCAGGCCTGATGTGGCTGAAGTAGAACTTCTGCTCTGCGTGTGCTACATTGCCCTAGAGCTGAAAGGCAAAACGTGCAGGCTTCTTTCCAAAGGGCGAGTTGGGACCCAAAGCATCTTGCTTCCAGCTCTTTGGGAAGCTAAGAAACAACTCGCTCTGCACAGTGCTCTTACAGCCTAACGGGAACATCTCTACAAAGGCCTATGAAATGCAGTTTCTTTGCAGGCATGATCTGGCTGAAGTAGAACTTCTGCTCTGGGTGAGCTACATTGCCCTAGAGCTGAAAGGGACAACGTGCAGGCTTCTTTCAAAAGGGCGAGTTGGGCCCCAAAGCATCTTGCTTCCAGCTCTTTGGGAAGCTAAGAAACAACTCGCTCTGCACAGTGCTCTTACAGCCTACCGGGAACATCTCTTACAAAGGCCTGTGAAACGCAGTTTCTTTGCAGGCCTGATGTGGCTGAAGTAGAACTTCTGCTCTGCGTGTGCTACTTTGCCCTAGAGCTGAAAGGCACAACGTGCAGGCTTCTTTCCAAAGGGCGAGTTGGGCCCCAAAGCATCTTGCTTCCAGCTCTTTGGGAAGCTAAGAAACAACTCGCTCTGCACAGTGCTCTCACAGCCTACCGGGAACATCTCTTACAAAGGCTTGTGAAACGCAGTTTCTTTGCAGGCCTGATCTGGCTGAAGTAGAACTTCTCCTCGGCGTGTGCTACATTGCCCTAGAGCTGAAACGCACAACGTGCAGGCTTCTTTCAAAAGAGCGAGCTGGGCCCTAAAGCATCTTGCTTCCAGCTCTTTGGGAAGCTAAGAAACAACTCGCTCTGCACAGTGCTCTTACAGCCTACCGGGAACATCTCTTACAAAGGCCTGTGAAACGCAGTTTCTTTACAGGCCTGCCCTAGCTGAAGTAGAACTTCTGCTCTGGGTGTGCTACATTGCCCTCGAGCTGAAAGGCACAACGTGCAGGCTTCTTTCCAAAGGGCGAGTTGGGCCCCAAAGCATCTTGCTTCCAGCTCTTGGTGAAGCTAAGAAACAACTCGCTCTGCACAGTGCTCTTACAGCCTACCGGGAACATCTCTTACAAAGGCCGGTGAAACGCAGTTCCTTTGCAGGCCTGATCTGGCTGAAGTAGAACTTCTGATCTGGGTGTGCTCCATTGCCCTAGAGCTGAAAGGCACAAAGTGCAGGCTTCTTTCCAAATGGTGAGTTGGGCCCCAAACTATTTTGCTTCCAGCTCCTGGGAAGCTAAGAAACAGCTCGCTCTGCACAGTGCTCTTACAGCCTACCGGGAACATCTCTTACAAAGGCCGGTGAAACGTAGTTTCTTTGCAGGCCTGATGTGGCTGAAGTAGAACTTCTGCTCTGCGTGTGCTACATTGCCCTAGAGCTGAAAGGCACAACGAGCAGGCTTCTTTCCAAAGGGCGAGTTGGGCCCAAAAGCATCTTGCCTCCAGCTCTTTGGGAAGCTAAGAAACAACTCGCTCTGCACAGTGCTCTTACAGCCTACCGGGAACATCTCTTACAAAGGCCTGTGAAACGCAGTTTCTTTACAGGCCTGACCTAGCTGAAGTAGAACTTCTGCTCTGGGTGTGCTACATTGCCCTCGAGCTGAAAGGCACAACGTGCAGGCTTCTTTCCAAAGGGCGAGTTGAGCCCCAAAGCATCTTGCCTACAGCTCTTTGGGAAGCTAAGAAACAACTCGCTCTGCACAGTGCTCTTACAGCCTACCGGGAACATATCTTACAAAGGCCTGTGAAACGCAGTTTCTTTGCAGGCCTGATGTGGCTGAAGTAGAACTTGTGCTCTGCGTGTGCTACATTGCCCTAGAGCTGAAAGGCACAACGTGCAGGCTTCTTTCCAAAGGGCGAGTTGGGCCCCAAAGCATCTTGCTTCCAGCTCTTTGGGAAGCTAAGAAACAACTCGCTCTGCACAGTGCTCTTACAGCCTACCGGGAACATCTCTTACAAAGGCCTGTGAAACGCAGTTTCTTGGCAGGCCTGATCTGGCTGAAGTAGAACTTCTGCTCTGGGTGAGCTCCATTGCCCTAGAGCTGAAAGGCACAACGTGCAGGCTTCTTTACAAAGGTCGAGTTGGGACCCAAAGCATCTTGCTTCCAGGTCTTTGGGAAGCTAAGAAACAACTCGCTCTGCACAGTGCTCTTACAGCCTACCGGGAACATCTCTTACAAAGGCCTGTGAAACGCAGTTTCTTTGCAGACCTGATGTGGCTGAAGTAGAACTTCTGCTCTGCATGTGCCACATTGCCCTAGAGCTGGAAGGCACAACGTGCAGGCTTCTATCCAGAGGGCGAGTTGGGCCCCAAAGCATCTTGCTTCCAGCTCTTTGGGAATCTAAGAAACACCTCGCTCTGCACAGTGCTCTTACAGCCTACCGGGAACATCTCTTACAAAGGCCTGTGAAACGCAGTTTCTTTGCAGGCCTGATGTGGCTGAAGTAGAACTTCTGCTCTGCGTGTGCTACTTTGCCCTAGAGCTGAAAGGCACAACGTGCAGGCTTCTTTCCAAAGGGCGAGTTGGGCCCCAAAGCATCTTGCTTCCAGCTCTTTGGGAAGCTAAGAAACAACTCGCTCTGCACAGTGCTCTTACAGCCTACCGGGAACATCTCTTACAAAGGCTTGTGAAACGCAGTTTCTTGGCAGGCCTGATCTGGCTGAAGTAGAACTTCTCCTCGGCGTGTGCTACATTGCCCTAGAGCTGAAACGCACAACGTGCAGGCTTCTTTCAAAAGAGCGAGCTGGGCCCCAGAGCATCTTGCTTCCAGCTCTTTGGGAAGCTAAGAAACAACTCGCTCTGCACAGTGCTCTTACAGCCTACTGGGAACATGTCTTACAAATGCCTGTGAAACGCAGTTTCTTTGCAGGCCTGATCTGGCTGAAGTAGAACTTCTGCTCTGGGTGAGCTCCATTGCCCTAGAGCTGAAAGGCACAATGTGCAGGCTTCTTTACAAAGGTCGAGTTGGGACCCAAAGCATCTTGCTTCCAGGTCTTTGGGAAGCTAAGAAACAACTCGCTCTGCACAGTGCTCTTACAGCCTACCGGGAACATCTCTTACAAAGGCCTGTGAAACGCAGTTTCTTTGCAGGCCTCATCTGGCTGAAGTATAACATGTGTTCTGCGTGTGCTACATTACCCTAGAGCTGAAAGGCACAACGTGCAGGCTTCTTTCCAAAGGGCGAGTTGGGCCCCAAAGCATCTTGCTTCCAGCTCTTTGGGAAGCTAAGAAACAACTCGCTCTGCACAGTGCTCTTATAGCCAACCGGGAACATCTCTTACAAAGCCCTGTGAAACGCAGTTTCTTTGCAGGCCTGATGTGGCTGCAGTAGAACTTCTGCTTTGGGTGTGCTACATTGCCCTGCAGCTGAAAGGCACAACGTGCAGGCTTCTTTCCAAAGGGCGAGTTGGGCCCCAAAGCATCTTGCTTCCAGCTCTTTGGGAAGCTAAGAAACAACTCGCTCTGCACAGTGCTCTTACAGCCTACCAGGAACATCTCTTCCAAAGGCCTGTGAAACGCCGTTTCTTTAGAGGCCCTACCTAGCTGAAGTAGAACTTCTGCTCTAGGTGTGCTACATTGCCCTCGAGCTGAAAGGCACAACGTGCATTCTTCTATCCAGAGGGCGAGTTGGGACCCAAAGCATCTTGCTTCCAGCTCTTTGCGAAGCTAAGAAACAACTCGCTCTGCACAGTGCTCTTACAACCTACCGGGAACATATCTTACAAAGGCCTGTGAAAAGCAGTTTCTTTGCAGGCCTGATGTGGCTGAAGTAGAACTTCTGCTCTGCGTGTGCTACATTGCCCTAGAGCTGAAAGGCACAACGTGCAGGCTTCTTTCCAAAGGGCGAGTTGGGCCCCAAAGCATCTTGCTTCCAGCTCTTTGGGAAGCTAAGAAACAACTCGCTCTGCACAGTGCTCCTACAGCCTCCTGGGAACATCTCTTACAAAGGCCTGTGAAACGCAGTTTCTTTGCAGGCCTGATCTGGCTGAAGTAGGACTTCTGCTCTGGGTGAGCTACATTGCCCTAGAGCTGAAAGGCATAACGTGCAGGCTTCTTTGCAAAGGGCGAGTTGGGCCCCAAAGCATCTTGCTTCCAGCTCTTTGGGAAGCTAAGAAACAACTCGCTCTGCACAGGGCTCTTACAGCCTACCGGGAACAAATCTTACAGAGCCGTGTGAAACGCAGTTTCTTTGCAGGCCTGATGTGGCTGAAGTAGAACTTCTGCTCTGCGTGTGCTACATTGCCCTAGAGCTGAAAGGCACAACGTGCAGGCTTCTTTCCTAAGGGCGAGTTGGGCCCCAAAGCATCTTGCTTCCAGCTCTTTGGGAAGCTAAGAAACAACTCGCTCTGCACAGTGCTCCTACAGCCTATTGGGAACATCTCTTACAAAGGCCTGTGAAACGCAGTTTCTTTGCAGGCCTGATCTGTCTGAAGTAGAACTTCTGCTCTGCGTGTGCTACATTGCCGTAGAGCTGAAAGGCACAACGTGCAGGCTTCTTTCTAAAGGGTGAGTTGGGACCCAAAGCATCTTGCTTCCAGGTCTTTGGGAAGATAAGAAACAACTCGCTCTGCACAGTGCTCTTACATCCTACCAGGAACATCTCTTACAAAGGCCTGTGAACTGCAGTTTCTTTGCAGGCCTCATCTGGTTGAAGTAGAACATGTGCTCTTCGTGTGCTACATTACCCTAGAGCTGAAAGGCACAACGTGCAGGCTTCTTTCCAAAGGGCGAGTTGGGCCCCAAAGCATCTTGCTTCCAGCTCTTTGGGAAGCTAAGAAACAACTCGCTCTGCACAGTGCTCTTACAGCCTACCGGGAACATCTCTTACAAAGGCCTGTGAAACGCAGTTTCTTTGCAGGCCCGATCTGGCTGAAATTGAACTTCTGTTCTGCGTGTGCTACATTGCCCTAGCGCTGAAAGGCACAACATGCAGGCTTCTTTCCAAGGGGCGAGTTGGTCCGCAAAGCATCTTGCTTCCAGCTCTTTGGGAAGCTAAGAAACAACTCGCTCTGCACAGTGCTCTTACAACCTACCGGGAACATCTCTTACAAAAGCCTGTGAAACGCACTTTCTTTGCAGGCATGATCTGTCTGAAGTAGAACTTCTGCTCTGGGTGTGCTATATTGCCCCGAGCTGAAAGGCACAACGTGCAGGCTTCTTTACAAAAGGGCGAGTTGGGCCCCAAAGCATCTTGCTTCCAGCTCTTTTGGAAGCTAAGATATAACTCGCTCTCCACAGTGCTCTTACAGCCTACCGGGAACATCTCTTACAAAGGCCTGTGAAACGCAGTTTCTTTGCAGGCCTGATCTGGCTGAAGTAGAACATCTGCTCAGCTTGTGCTGCAATGCCCTAGAGCTGAAAGGCACAACATGCAGGCTTCTTTCCAAAGGGCGAGTTGGGCCCCAAAGCATCTTGCTTCCAGCTCTTTGGGAAGCTAAGAAACAACTCGCTCTGCACAGTGCTCTTACAGCCTACCGGGAACATCTCTTACAAAGGACTGTGAAACGCACTTTCTTTGCAGGTCTGATCTGGCTGAAGTAGAACTTCTGCTCTGGGTGTGCTACTTTGCCCTAGAGCTGAAAGGCACAACGTGCAGTCTTCTTTCCAAAGGGCGAGTTGGGCCGCAAAGCATCTTGCTTCCAGCTCTTTGGGAAGCTAAGAAACAACTCGCCCTGCACAGTGCTCTTACAGACTACCGGCAACATCTGTTACAAAGGCCTGTGAAACGCAGTTTCTTTGCAGGCCTGATCTGGCTGAAGTAGAACATCTGCTCTGGGTGAGCTCCATTGCCCTCGAGCTGAAAGGCACAACGTGCAGGCTTCTTTCCAAAGGGCGAGTTGGGCCCGAAAGCATCTTGCTTCCAGCTCTTTGGGAAGCTAAGAAACAACTCGCTCTGCACAGTGCTCTTACAGCCTACCGGCAACATCTGTTACAAAGGCCTGTGAAACGCAGTTTCTTTGCAGGCCCGATCTGGCTGAAGTTGAACTTCTGCTCTGCGTGTGCTACATTGCCCTAGAGCTGAAAGGCACAACGTGCAGGCTTCTTTCCAAAGGGCGAGTTGGGCCCCAAAGCATCTTTCTTCCAACTCTTTGGGAAGCTAAGAAACAACTCGCTCTGCACAGTGCTCTTACAGCCTACCGGGAACTTCTCTTACAAAGGCCTGTGAAACGCAGTTTCTTTGCAGGCCTGATCTGGCTGAAGTAGAACTTCTGCTCTGGGTGAGCTCCATTGCACTAGAGCTGAAAGGCACAACGTGCAGGCTTCTTTCCAAAGGGCGAGTTGGGCCCCAAAGCATCTTGCTTCCAGCTCTTTGGGAAGCTAAGAAACAACTCGCTCTGCACAGTGCTCTTACAGCCTACCGGGAACATCTCTTACAAAGGCCTGTGAAACGCAGTTTCTTTGCAGGCCCGATCTGGCTGAAGTTGAACTTCTGTTCTGCGTGTGCTACATCGCCCTAGCGCTGAAAGGCACAACATGCAGGCTTCATTCCAAGGGGCGAGTTGGTCCGCAAAGCATCTTGCTTCCAGCTCTTTGGGAAGCTAAGAAACAACTCGCTCTGCACAGTGCTCTTACAACCTACCGGGAACATCTCTTACAAAAGCCTGTGAAACGCACTTTCTTTGCAGGCATGATCTGTCTGAAGTAGAACTTCTGCTCTGGGTGTGCTATATTGCCCCGAGCTGAAAGGCACAACGTGCAGGCTTCTTTACAAAAGGGCGAGTTGGGCCACAAAGCATCTTGCTTCCAGCTCTTTTGGAAGCTAAGATATAACTCGCTCTCCACAGTGCTCTTACAGCCTACCGGGAACATCTCTTACAAAGGCCTGTGAAACGCAGTTTCTTTGCAGGCCTGATCTGGCTGAAGTAGAACATCTGCTCAGCTTGTGCTGCAATGCCCTAGAGCTGAAAGGCACAACATGCAGGCTTCTTTCCAAAGGGCGAGTTGGGCCCCAAAGCATCTTGCTTCCAGCTCTTTGGGAAGCTAAGAAACAACTCGCTCTGCACAGTGCTCTTACAGCCTACCGGGAACATCTCTTACAAACGCCTGTGAAACGCACTTTCTTTGCAGGTCTGATCTGGCTGAAGTAGAACTTCTGCTCTGGGTGTGCTACATTGCCCTAGAGCTGAAAGGCACAACGTGCAGTCTTCTTTCCAAAGGGCGAGTTGGGCCGCAAAGCATCTTGCTTCCAGCTCTTTGGGAAGCTAAGAAACAACTCGCCCTGCACAGTGCTCTTACAGACTACCGGGAACATCTCTTACAAAGGCCTGTGAAACGCAGTTTCTTTACAGGCCTGACCTAGCTGAAGTAGAACTTCTGCTCTGGGTGTGCTACATTGCCCTGCAGCTGAAAGGCACAACGTGCAGGCTTCTTTCCAAAGGGCGAGTTGGGCCCGAAAGCATCTTGCTTCCAGCTCTTTGGGAAGCTAAGAAACAACTCGCTCTGCACAGTGCTCTTACAGCCTACCGGCAACATCTGTTACAAAGGCCTGTGAAACGCAGTTTCTTTGCAGGCCCGATCTGGCTGAAGTTGAACTTCTGCTCTGCATGTGCTACATTGCCCTAGAGCTGAAAGGCACAACATGCAGGCTTCTTTCCAAAGGGCGAGTTGGGCTGCAAAGCATCTTGCTTCCAGCTCTTTGGGAAGCTAAGAAACAACTCGCTCTGCACAGTGTTCTTACAGCCTACCGGGAACATCTCTTACAAAGGCCTGTGAAACGCAGTTTCTTTGCAGGCGTGATCTGGCTGAAGTAGAACTTCTGCTCTCGGTGTGCTACATTGCCCTAGAGCTGAAACGCACAACGTGCAATCTTCTTTCAAAAGAGCGTTCTGGGCCCTAAAGCATCTTGCTTCCAGCTCTTTGGGAAGCTAAGAAACGACTCGCTCTGCACAGTGCTCTTACAGCCTACTGGGAACATCTCTTACAAAGGCCTGTGAAACGCAGTTTCTTTGCACGCCTGATCTGGCTGAAGTGTAACTTCTGCTCTGGTTGTGCTCCATTGCCCTAGAGCTGAAAGGCACAACGTGCAGGCTTGTTTCCAAAGGGCGAGTTGGGCCCCAAGCCATCTTGCTTCCAGCTCTTTGGGAAGCTAAGAAACAGCTCGCTCTGCTCAGTGCTCTTACAGCCTACCGGGAACATCTCTTACAAAGGCCTGTGAAACGCAGTTTCTTTGCAGGCATGATCTTGCTGAAGTAGAAATTCTCCTCGGCGTGTGCTACATTGCCCTAGAGCTGAAACGCACAACGTGCAGGCTTCTTTCCAAAGGGCGAGTTGGGCCCTAAAGCATCTTGCTTCCAGCTCTTTGGGAAGCTAAGAAACAACTCGCTCTGCACATTGCTCTTACAGCCTACCGGCAACATCTCTTACAAAGGCCTGTGAAACGCAGTTTCTTTGCAGGCCTGATCTGGCTGAAGTAGAACTTCTGCTCTGCGTGTGCTACATTGCCCTACAGCTGGAAGGCACAACGTGCAGGCTTATATCCAGAGGGCGAGTTGGGGCCCAAAGCATCTTGCTTCCAGCTCTTTAGGAAGCTAAGAGACAACTCGCTCTTCACAGTGCTCTTACAGCCTACCGGGAACATCTCTTACAAAGGCCTGTGAAACGCAGTTTCTTTGCAGGCCTGATGTGGCTGAAGTAGAACTTCTGCTCTGCGTGTGCTACATTGCCCTAGAGCTGAAAGGCAAAACGTGCAGGCTTCTTTCCAAAGGGCGAGTTGGGACCCAAAGCATCTTGCTTCCAGCTCTTTGGGAAGCTAAGAAACAACTCGCTCTGCACAGTGCTCTTACAGCCTACCGGGAACATCTCTACAAAGGCCTATGAAATGCAGTTTCTTTGCAGGCATGATCTGGCTGAAGTAGAACTTCTGCTCTGGGTGAGCTACATTGCCCTAGAGCTGAAAGGGACAACGTGCAGGCTTCTTTCAAAAGGGCGAGTTGTGCCCCAAAGCATCTTGCTTCCAGCTCTTTGGGAAGCTAAGAAACAACTCGCTCTGCACAGTGCTCTTACAGCCTACCGGGAACATCTCTTACAAAGGCCTGTGAAACGCAGTTTCTTTGCAGGCCTGATGTGGCTGAAGTAGAACTTGTGCTCTGCGTGTGCTACATTGCCCTAGAGCTGAAAGGCACAACGTGCAGGCTTCTTTCCAAAGGGCGAGTTGGGCCCCAAAGCATCTTGCTTCCAGCTCTTTGGGAAGCTAAGAAACAACTCGCTCTGCACAGTGCTCTTACAGCCTACCGGGAACATCTCTTACAAAGGCCTGTGAAACGCAGTTTCTTGGCAGGCCTGATCTGGCTGAAGTAGAACTTCTGCTCTGGGTGAGCTCCATTGCCCTAGAGCTGAAAGGCACAACGTGCAGGCTTCTTTACAAAGGTCGAGTTGGGACCCAAAGCATCTTGCTTCCAGGTCTTTGGGAAGCTAAGAAACAACTCGCTCTGCACAGTGCTCTTACAGCCTACCGGGAACATCTCTTACAAAGGCCTGTGAAACGCAGTTTCTTTGCAGACCTGATGTGGCTGAAGTAGAACTTCTGCTCTGCATGTGCCACATTGCCCTAGAGCTGGAAGGCACAACGTGCAGGCTTCTATCCAGAGGGCGAGTTGGGCCCCAAAGCATCTTGCTTCCAGCTCTTTGGGAATCTAAGAAACACCTCGCTCTGCACAGTGCTCTTACAGCCTACCGGGAACATCTCTTACAAAGGCCTGTGAAACGCAGTTTCTTTGCAGGCCTGATGTGGCTGAAGTAGTACTTCTGCTCTGCGTGTGCTACTTTGCCCTAGAGCTGAAAGTCACAACGTGCAGGCTTCTTTCCAAAGGGCGAGTTGGGCCCCAAAGCATCTTGCTTCCAGCTCTTTGGGAAGCTAAGAAACAACTCGCTCTGCACAGTGCTCTTACAGCCTACCGGGAACATCTCTTACAAAGGCTTGTGAAACGCAGTTTCTTGGCAGGCCTGATCTGGCTGAAGTAGAACTTCTCCTCGGCGTGTGCTACATTGCCCTAGAGCTGAAACGCACAACGTGCAGGCTTCTTTCAAAAGAGCGAGCTGGGCCCCAGAGCATCTTGCTTCCAGCTCTTTGGGAAGCTAACAAACAACTCGCTCTGCACAGTGCTCTTGCAGCCTACCGGGAACATCTCTTACAAACGCCTGTGAAACGCACTTTCTTTGCAGGCCTGATCTGGCTGAAGTAGAACTTCTGCTCTGGGTGTGCTACATTGCCCTAGAGCTGAAAGGCACAACGTGCAGTCTTCTTTCCAAAGGGCGAGTTGGGCCGCAAAGCATCTTGCTTTCAGCTCTTTGGGAAGCTAAGAAACAACTCGCCCTGCACAGTGCTCATACAGACTACCGGGAACATCTCTTACAAAGGCCTGTGAAACGCAGTTTCTTTACAGGCCTGACCTAGCTGAAGTAGAACTTCTGCTCTGGGTGTGCTACATTGCCCTGCAGCTGAAAGGCACAACGTGCAGGCTTCTTTCCAAAGGGCGAGTTGGGCCCCAAAGCATCTTGCTTCCAGCTCTTTGGGAAGCTAAGAAACAACTCGCTCTGCACAGTGCTCTTACAGCCTACCGGCAACATCTGTTACAAAGGCCTGTGAAACGCAGTTTCTTTGCAGGCCCGATCTGGCTGAAGTTGAACTTCTGCTCTGCGTGTGCTACATTGCCCTAGAGCTGAAAGGCACAACGTGCAGGCTTCTTTCCAAAGGGCGAGTTGGGGTGCAAAGCATCTTGCTTCCAGCTCTTTGGGAAGCTAAGAAACAACTCGCTCTGCACAGTGCTCTTAGAGCCTACCGGGAACATCTCTTACAAAGGCCTGTGAAACGCAGTTTCTTTGCAGGCCTGATCTGGCTGAAGTAGAACTTCTGCTCTCGGTGTGCTACATTGCCCTAGAGCTGAAACGCACAACGTGCAATCTTCTTTCAAAAGAGCGTGCTGGGCCCTAAAGCATCTTGCTTCCAGCTCTTTGGGAAGCTAAGAAACGACTCGCTCTGCACAGTGCTCTTACAGCCTACTGCGAACATCTCTTACAAAGGCCTGTGAAACGCAGTTTCTTTGCAGGCCTGATCTGGCTGAAGTAGAACTTCTGCTCTGGGTGAGCTCCATTGCCCTGCAGCTGAAAGGCACAACGTGCAGGCTTCTTTCCAAAGGGCGAGTTGGGCCCCAAAGCATCTTGCTTCCAGCTCTATGGGAAGCTAAGAAACAGCTCGCTCTGCACAGTGCTCTTACAGCCTACCGGGAACATCTCTTACAAAGGACTGTGAAACGCAGTTTCTTTGCAGGCCTGATGTGGCTGAAGTAGAACTTCTGCTCTGGGTGAGCTACATTGCCCTAGAGCTGAAAGGCACAACGTACAGGCTTCTTTCCAAAGGGCGAGTTGGGACCCAAAGCATCTTGCTTCCAGGTCTTTGGGTAGCTAATAAACAACTCGCTCTGCACAGTGCTCTTACAGCCTACCGGGAACATCTCTTACAAAGGCCTATGAAATGCACTTTCTTTGCAGGCATGATCTGGCTGAAGTAGAACTTCTGCTCTGGGTGAGCTGCATTGCCCTGGAGCTGAAAGGCACAACGTGCAGGCTTCTTTGCAAAGGTCGCGTTGGGCCCCAAAGCATCTTGCTTCCAGCTCTTTGGGAAGCTAAGAAACAACTCGCTCTGCACAGTGCTCTTACAGCCTACCGGGAACATCTCTTACAAAGGCCTGTGAAACGCAGTTTCTTTGCAGGCCTGATCTGGCTGAAGTAGAACTTCTGCTCTGGCTGAGCTACATTGCCCTAGAGCTGAAAGGCACAACATGCAGGCTTCTTTCCAAATGGCGAGTTGGGCCCCAAACCATCTTGCTTCCAGCTCTTTGGGAAGCTAAGAAACAGCTCGCTCTGCACAGTGCTCTTACAGCCTACCGGGAACATCTCTTAAAAAGGCCTGTGAAACGCAGTTTCTTTGCAGGCCTGATCTGGCTGAAGTAGAACTTCTCCTCGGCGTGTGCTACATTGCCCTAGAGATGAAACGCACAACGTGTAGGCTTCTTTCAAAAGAGCGAGCTGGGCCCCAGAGCATCTTGCTTCCAGCTCTTTGGGAAGCTAAGAAACAACTCGCTCTGCACAGTGCTCTTGCAGCCTAGCGGGAACATCTCTTACAAACGCCTGTGAAACGCACTTTCTTTGCAGGCCTGATCTGGCTGAAGTAGAACTTCTGCTCTGGGTGTGCTACATTGCCCTGCAGCTGAAACGCACAACGTGCAGGCTTCTTTCCAAAGGGCGAGTTGGGCCCCAAAGCATCTTGCTTCCAGCTCTTTGGGAAGCTAAGAAACAACTCGCTCTGCACAGTGCTCTTACAGCCTACCGGCAACATCTCTTACAAAGGCCTGTGAAACGCAGTTTCTTTACAGGCCTGACCTAGCTGAAGTAGAACTTCTGCTCTGGGTGTGCTACATTGCCCTGCAGCTGAAAGGCACAACGTGCAGGCTTCTTTCCAAAGGGCGCGTTGGGCCCCAAAGCATCTTGCTTCCAGCTCTTTGGGAAGCTAAGATACAACTCGCTCTGCACAGTGCTCTTACAGCATACCGGGAACATCTCTTACAAACGCCTGTGAAACGCAGTTTCTTTGCAGGCCTGATCTGGCTGAAGTAGAACTTCTGCTCTGCGTGTGCTACATTGCCCTAGAGCTGGAAGGCACAACGTGCAGGCTTCTATCCAGAGGGCGAGTTGGGCCCCAAAGCATCTTGCTTCCAGCTCTTTGGGAAGCTAAGAAACAACTCGCTCTGCACAGTGCTCTTACAGCCTACCGGCAACATCTCTTACAGCAGTGCTCTACAGCTACCCTACAAGGCCTGTGAAACGCAGTTTCTTTGCAGGCCTGATCTGGCTGAAGTAGAACATCTGCTCTGGGTGAGCTCCATTGCCCTCGAGCTGAAAGACACAACGTGCAGGCTTCTTTCCAAAGGGCGAGTTGGGCCCCAAAGCATCTTGCTTCCAGCTCTTTCGGAAGCTAAGAAACAACTCGCTCTGCACAGTGCTCTTACAGCCTACCGGGAACATCTCTTACAGAGCCGTGTGAAACGCAGTTTCTTTGCAGGCCTGATCTGGCTGAAGAAGAACTTCTGCTCTGGATGTGCTACATTGCCCTGCAGCTGAAAGGCACAACGTGCAGGCTTCTTTCCAAAGGGCGAGTTGGGCCCCAAACCATTTTGCTTCCAGCTCTTTGGGAAGCTAAGAAACAACTCGCTCTGCACAGTGCTCTTACAGCCTACCGGGAACATCTCTTACAAAGGCCTGTGAAACGCAGTTGCTTTGCAGGCCCGATCTGGCTGAAGTAGAACTTCTGCTCTGCGTGTGCTACATTGCCCTAGAGCTGAAAGGCACAACGTGCAGGCTTCTTTGCAAAGGGCGAGTTGGGCCCCAAAGCATCTTGCTTCCAGCTCTTTGGGAAGCTAAGAAACAACTCGCTCTGCACAGTGCTCTTACAGCCTACCGGGAACATCTCTTACAAAAGCCTGTGAAACGCACTTTCTTTGCATGCCTGATCTGTCTGAAGTAGAACTGCTGCTCTGGGTGTGCTACATTGCCCTAGAGCTGAAAGGCACAACGTGCAGGCTTCTTTCCAAAGGGCGAGTTGTACCCCAGAGCATCTTGCTTCCAGCTCTTTGGGAAGCTAAGAAACAACTCGCTCTGCACAGTGCTCTTACAGCCTACCGGGAACATCTCTTACAAACGCCTGTGAAACGCACTTTCTTTGCAGGCCTGATCTGGCTGAAGTAGAACTTCTGCTCTGGGTGTGCTACATTGCCCTAGAGCTGAAAGGCACAACGTGCAGGCTTCTTTCCAAAGGGCGAGTTGGGCCCCAAAGCATCTTGCTTCCAGCTCTTTGGGAAGCTAAGAAACAACTCGCTCTGCACAGTGCTCTTACAGCCTACCGGGAACATCTCTTACAAAGGCCTGTGAAACGCAGTGTCTTTGCAGGGCTGATCTGGCTGAAGTAGAACTTCTCCTCTCGGTGTGCTACATTGCCCTAGAGCTGAAACGCACAACGTGCAGGTTTCTTTCAAAAGAGCGAGCTGGGCCCTAAAGCATCTTTCTTCCAGCTCTTTGGGAAGCTAAGAAACGACTCGCTCTGCACAGTGCTCTTACAGCCTACTGGGAACATCTCTTACAAAGGCCTGTGAAACGCAGCTTCTTTGCAGGCCTGATCTGGCTGAAGTAGAACTTCTGCTCTGGGTGTGCTACATTGCCCTGCAGCTGAAAGGCTCAACGTACAGGCTTCTTTCCAAAGGGCGAGTTGGGCCCCAAAGCATCTTGCTTCCAGCTCTTTGGGAAGCTAAGAAACAACTCGCTCTGCACAGTGCTCTTACAGCCTACCGGGAACATCTCTTACAAAGGCCTGTGAAATGCAGTTTCTTTGCAGGCCTGATCTGGCTGAAGTAGAACTTCTGCTCTGGGTGAGCTACATTGCCCTAGAGCTGAAAGGAACAACATGCAGGCTTCTTTCCAAAGGGTGAGTTGGGCCCCAAACCATCTTGCTTCCAGCTCTTTGGGAAGCTGAGAAACAGCTCGCTCTGCACAGTGCTCTTACAGCCTACCGGGAACATCTCTTACAAAGGCCTGTGAAACGCAGTTTCTTTGCAGGCCTGATCTGGCTGAAGTAGAACTTCTCCTCGGCGTGTGCTACATTGCCCTAGAGATGAAACGCACAACGTGTAGGCTTCTTTCAAAAGAGCGAGCTGGGCCCCAGAGCATCTTGCTTCCAGCTCTTTGGGAAGCTAAGAAACAACTCGCTCTGCACAGTGCTCTTGCAGCCTACCGGGAACATCTCTTACAAACGCCTGTGAAACGCACTTTCTTTGCAGGCCTGATCTGGCTGAAGTAGAACTTCTGCTCTGGGTGTGCTACATTGCCCTGCAGCTGAAACGCACAACGTGCAGGCTTCTTTCCAAAGGGCGAGTTGGGCCCCAAAGCATCTTGCTTCCAGCTCTTTGGGAAGCTAAGAAACAACTCGCTCTGCACAGTGCTCTTACAGCCTACCGGCAACATCTCTTACAAAGGCCTGTGAAACGCAGTTTCTTTACAGGCCTGACCTAGCTGAAGTAGAACTTCTGCTCTGGGTGTGCTACATTGCCCTGCAGCTGAAAGGCACAACGTGCAGGCTTCTTTCCAAAGGGCGCGTTGGGCCCCAAAGCATCTTGCTTCCAGCTCTTTGGGAAGCTAAGAAACAACTCGCTCTGCACAGTGCTCTTACAGCATACCGGGAACATCTCTTACAAACGCGTGTGAAACGCAGTTTCTTTGCAGGCCTGATCTGGCTGAAGTAGAACTTCTGCTCTGCGTGTGCTACATTGCCCTAGAGCTGGAAGGCACAACGTGCAGGCTTCTATCCAGAGGGCGAGTTGGGCCCCAAAGCATCTTGCTTCCAGCTCTTTGGGAAGCTAAGAAACAACTCGCTCTGCACAGTGCTCTTACAGCCTACCGGCAACATCTCTTACAGAGGCCTGTGAAACGCAGTTTCTTTGCAGGCCTGATCTGGCTGAAGTAGAACATCTGCTCTGGGTGAGCTCCATTGCCCTCGAGCTGAAAGGCACAACGTGCAGGCTTCTTTCCAAAGGGCGAGTTGGGCCCCAAAGCATCTTGCTTCCAGCTCTTTGGGAAGCTAAGAAACAACTCGCTCTGCACAGTGCTCTTACAGCCTACCGGCAACATCTCTTACAAAGGCCTGTGAAACGCAGTTTCTTTGCAGGCCTGATCTGGCTGAACTAGAACATCTGCTGTGGGTGAGCTCCATTGCCCTAGAGCTGAAAGGCACAACGTGCAGGCTTCTTTCCAAAGGGCGAGTTGGGCCCCAAAGCATCTTGCTTCCAGCTCTTTGGGAAGCTAAGAAACAACTCGCTCTGCACAGTGCTCTTACAGCCTACCGGGAACATCTCTTACAAAGGCCTGTTAAACGCAGTTTCTTTGCAGGCCTGATGTGGCTGTAGTGTAACTTCTGCTCTGGGTGTGCTCCATTGCCCTAGAGCTGAAAGGCACAACGTGCAGGCTTCTTTCCAAAGGGCGAGTTGGGCCCCAAAGCATCTTCCTTCCAGCTCTTTGGGAAGCTAAGAAACAACTCGCTCTCCACAGTGCTCTTAGAGCCTACCGGGAACATCTCTTACAAAGGCCTGTGAAACGCAGTTTCTTTGCAGGCCTGATCTGGCTGAAGTAGAACATCTGCTCAGCTTGTGCTACAATGCCCTAGAGCTGAAAGGCACAACATGAAGGCTTCTTTCCAAAGGGCGAGTTGGGCCCCAAACCATCTTGCTTCCAGCTCTTTGGGAAGCTAAGAAACAGCTCGCTCTGCACAGTGCTCTTACAGCCTACCGGGAACATCTCTTACAAAGGACTGTGAAACGCAGTTTCTTTGCAGGCCTGATGTGGCTGAAGTGTAACTTCTACTCTGGGTGAACTACATTGCCCTAGAGCTGAAAGGCACAACGTGCAGGCTTCTTTCCAAAGGGCGAGTTGGTCCCCAAAGCATCTTGCTTCCAGCTCTTTGGGAAGCTAAGAAACAACTCGCTCTGCACAGTGCTCTTACAGCCTACCGGGAACATCTCTTACAAAGGCCTGTGAAACGCAGTTTCTTTACAGGCCTGACCTAGCTGAAGTAGAACTTCTGCTCTGGGTGTGCTACATTGCCCTGCAGCTGAAAGGCACAACGTGCAGGCTTCTTTCCAAAGGGCGAGTTGGGCCCCAAAGCATCTTGCTTCCAGCTCTTTGGGAAGCTAAGAAACAACTCGCTCTGCACAGTGCTCTTACAGCCTAAAGGCAACATCTCTTACAAAGGCCTGTGAAACGCAGTTTCTTTGCAGGCCTGATCTGGCTGAAGTAGAACTTCTGCTCTGGGTGTGCTACATTGCCCTGCAGCTGAAAGGCACAACGTGCAGGCTTCTTTCCAAAGGGCGAGTTGGACCCCAGAGCATCTTGCTTCCAGCTCTTTGGGAAGCTAAGAAACAACTCGCTCTGCACAGTGCTCTTACAGCCTACCGGGAACATCTCTTACAAACGCCTGTGAAACGCACTTTCTTTGCAGGCCTGATCTGGCTGAAGTAGAACTTCTGCTCTGGGTGTGCTACATTGCCTTAGAGCTGAAAGGCACAACGTGCAGGCTTCTTTCCAAAGGGCGAGTTGGGCCCCAAAGCATCTTGCTTCCAGCTCTTTGGGAAGCTAAGAAACAACTCGCTCTGCACAGTGCTCTTACAGCCTACCGGGAACATCTCTTACAAAGGCCTGTGAAACGCAGTGTCTTTGCAGGGCTGATCTGGCTGAAGTAGAACTTCTCCTCTCGGTGTGCTACATTGCCCTAGAGCTGAAACGCACAACGTGCAGGTTTCTTTCAAAAGAGCGAGCTGGGCCCTAAAGCATCTTTCTTCCAGCTCTTTGGGAAGCTAAGAAACGACTCGCTCTGCACAGTGCTCTTACAGCCTACTGGGAACATCTCTTACAAAGGCCTGTGAAACGCAGCTTCTTTGCAGGCCTGATCTGGCTGAAGTAGAACTTCTGCTCTGGGTGTGCTACATTGCCCTGCAGCTGAAAGGCTCAACGTACAGGCTTCTTTCCAAAGGGCGAGTTGGGCCCCAAAGCATCTTGCTTCCAGCTCTTTGGGAAGCTAAGAAACAACTCGCTCTGCACAGTGCTCTTACAGCCTACCGGGAACATCTCTTACAAAGGCCTGTGAAATGCAGTTTCTTTGCAGGCCTGATGTGGCTGAAGTAGAACTTCTGCTCTGGGTGAGCTACATTGCCCTAGAGCTGAAAGGAACAACATGCAGGCTTCTTTCCAAAGGGTGAGTTGGGCCCCAAACCATCTTGCTTCCAGCTCTTTGGGAAGCTGAGAAACAGCTCGCTCTGCACAGTGCTCTTACAGCCTACCGGGAACATCTCTTACAAAGGCCTGTGAAACGCAGTTTCTTTGCAGGCCTGATCTGGCTGAAGTAGAACTTCTCCTCGGCGTGTGCTACATTGCCCTAGAGATGAAACGCACAACGTGTAGGCTTCTTTCAAAAGAGCGAGCTGGGCCCCAGAGCATCTTGCTTCCAGCTCTTTGGGAAGCTAAGAAACAACTCGCTCTGCACAGTGCTCTTGCAGCCTACCGGGAACATCTCTTACAAACGCCTGTGAAACGCACTTTCTTTGCAGGCCTGATCTGGCTGAAGTAGAACTTCTGCTCTGGGTGTGCTACATTGCCCTGCAGCTGAAACGCACAACGTGCAGGCTTCTTTCCAAAGGGCGAGTTGGGCCCCAAAGCATCTTGCTTCCAGCTCTTTGGGAAGCTAAGAAACAACTCGCTCTGCACAGTGCTCTTACAGCCTACCGGCAACATCTCTTACAAAGGCCTGTGAAACGCAGTTTCTTTACAGGCCTGATGTGGCTGAAGTAGAACTTCTGCTCTGGGTGTGCTACATTGCCCTGCAGCTGAAAGGCACAACGTGCAGGCTTCTTTCCAAAGGGCGCGTTGGGCCCCAAAGCATCTTGCTTCCAGCTCTTTGGGAAGCTAAGAAACAACTCGCTCTGCACAGTGCTCTTACAGCATACCGGGAACATCTCTTACAAACGCCTGTGAAACGCAGTTTCTTTGCAGGCCTGATCTGGCTGAAGTAGAACTTCTGCTCTGCGTGTGCTACATTGCCCTAGAGCTGGAAGGCACAACGTGCAGGCTTCTATCCAGAGGGCGAGTTGGGCCCCAAAGCATCTTGCTTCCAGCTCTTTGGGAAGCTAAGAAACAACTCGCTCTGCACAGTGCTCTTACAGCCTACCGGCAACATCTCTTACAGAGGCCTGTGAAACGCAGTTTCTTTGCAGGCCTGATCTGGCTGAAGTAGAACATCTGCTCTGGGTGAGCTCCATTGCCCTCGAGCTGAAAGGCACAACGTGCAGGCTTCTTTCCAAAGGGCGAGTTGGGCCCCAAAGCATCTTGCTTCCAGCTCTTTGGGAAGCTAAGAAACAACTCGCTCTGCACAGTGCTCTTACAGCCTACCGGCAACATCTCTTACAAAGGCCTGTGAAACGCAGTTTCTTTGCAGGCCTGATCTGGCTGAACTAGAACATCTGCTGTGGGTGAGCTCCACTGCCCTAGAGCTGAAAGGCACAACGTGCAGGCTTCTTTCCAAAGGGCGAGTTGGGCCCCAAAGCATCTTGCTTCCAGCTCTTTGGGAAGCTAAGAAACAACTCGCTCTGCACAGTGCTCTTACAGCCTACCGGGAACATCTCTTACAAAGGCCTGTTAAACGCAGTTTCTTTGCAGGCCTGATGTGGCTGTAGTGTAACTTCTGCTCTGGGTGTGCTCCATTGCCCTAGAGCTGAAAGGCACAACGTGCAGGCTTCTTTCCAAAGGGCGAGTTGGGCCCCAAAGCATCTTCCTTCCAGCTCTTTGGGAAGCTAAGAAACAACTCGCTCTCCACAGTGCTCTTAGAGCCTACCGGGAACATCTCTTACAAAGGCCTGTGAAACGCAGTTTCTTTGCAGGCCTGATCTGGCTGAAGTAGAACATCTGCTCAGCTTGTGCTACAATGCCCTAGAGCTGAAAGGCACAACATGAAGGCTTCTTTCCAAAGGGCGAGTTGGGCCCCAAACCATCTTGCTTCCAGCTCTTTGGGAAGCTAAGAAACAGCTCGCTCTGCACAGTGCTCTTACAGCCTACCGGGAACATCTCTTACAAAGGACTGTGAAACGCAGTTTCTTTGCAGGCCTGATGTGGCTGAAGTGTAACTTCTACTCTGGGTGAACTACATTGCCCTAGAGCTGAAAGGCACAACGTGCAGGCTTCTTTCCAAAGGGCGAGTTGGTCCCCAAAGCATCTTGCTTCCAGCTCTTTGGGAAGCTAAGAAACAACTCGCTCTGCACAGTGCTCTTACAGCCTACCGGGAACATCTCTTACAAAGGCCTGTGAAACGCAGTTTCTTTACAGGCCTGACCTAGCTGAAGTAGAACTTCTGCTCTGGGTGTGCTACATTGCCCTGCAGCTGAAAGGCACAACGTGCAGGCTTCTTTCCAAAGGGCGAGTTGGGCCCCAAAGCATCTTGCTTCCAGCTCTTTGGGAAGCTAAGAAACAACTCGCTCTGCACAGTGCTCTTACAGCCTAAAGGCAACATCTCTTACAAAGGCCTGTGAAACGCAGTTTCTTTGCAGGCCTGATCTGGCTGAAGTAGAACTTCTGCTCTGGGTGTGCTACATTGCCCTGCAGCTGAAAGGCACAACGTGCAGGCTTCTTTCCAAAGGGCGAGTTGGACCCCAGAGCATCTTGCTTCCAGCTCTTTGGGAAGCTAAGAAACAACTCGCTCTGCACAGTGCTCTTACAGCCTACCGGGAACATCTCTTACAAACGCCTGTGAAACGCACTTTCTTTGCAGGCCTGATCTGGCTGAAGTAGAACTTCTGCTCTGGGTGTGCTACATTGCCCTAGAGCTGAAAGGCACAACGTGCAGGCTTCTTTCCAAAGGGCGAGTTGGGCCCCAAAGCATCTTGCTTCCAGCTCTTTGGGAAGCTAAGAAACAACTCGCTCTGCACAGTGCTCTTACAGCCTACCGGGAACATCTCTTACAAAGGCCTGTGAAACGCAGTGTCTTTGCAGGGCTGATCTGGCTGAAGTAGAACTTCTCCTCTCGGTGTGCTACATTGCCCTAGAGCTGAAACGCACAACGTGCAGGTTTCTTTCAAAAGAGCGAGCTGGGCCCTAAAGCATCTTTCTTCCAGCTCTTTGGGAAGCTAAGAAACGACTCGCTCTGCACAGTGCTCTTACAGCCTACTGGGAACATCTCTTACAAAGGCCTGTGAAACGCAGCTTCTTTGCAGGCCTGATCTGGCTGAAGTAGAACTTCTGCTCTGGGTGTGCTACATTGCCCTGCAGCTGAAAGGCTCAACGTACAGGCTTCTTTCCAAAGGGCGAGTTGGGCCCCAAAGCATCTTGCTTCCAGCTCTTTGGGAAGCTAAGAAACAACTCGCTCTGCACAGTGCTCTTACAGCCTACCGGGAACATCTCTTACAAAGGCCTGTGAAATGCAGTTTCTTTGCAGGCCTGATCTGGCTGAAGTAGAACTTCTGCTCTGGGTGAGCTACATTGCCCTAGAGCTGAAAGGAACAACATGCAGGCTTCTTTCCAAAGGGTGAGTTGGGCCCCAAACCATCTTGCTTCCAGCTCTTTGGGAAGCTGAGAAACAGCTCGCTCTGCACAGTGCTCTTACAGCCTACCGGGAACATCTCTTACAAAGGCCTGTGAAACGCAGTTTCTTTGCAGGCCTGATCTGGCTGAAGTAGAACTTCTCCTCGGCGTGTGCTACATTGCCCTAGAGATGAAACGCACAACGTGTAGGCTTCTTTCAAAAGAGCGAGCTGGGCCCCAGAGCATCTTGCTTCCAGCTCTTTGGGAAGCTAAGAAACAACTCGCTCTGCACAGTGCTCTTGCAGCCTACCGGGAACATCTCTTACAAACGCCTGTGAAACGCACTTTCTTTGCAGGCCTGATCTGGCTGAAGTAGAACTTCTGCTCTGGGTGTGCTACATTGCCCTGCAGCTGAAACGCACAACGTGCAGGCTTCTTTCCAAAGGGCGAGTTGGGCCCCAAAGCATCTTGCTTCCAGCTCTTTGGGAAGCTAAGAAACAACTCGCTCTGCACAGTGCTCTTACAGCCTACCGGCAACATCTCTTACAAAGGCCTGTGAAACGCAGTTTCTTTACAGGCCTGACCTAGCTGAAGTAGAACTTCTGCTCTGGGTGTGCTACATTGCCCTGCAGCTGAAAGGCACAACGTGCAGGCTTCTTTCCAAAGGGCGCGTTGGGCCCCAAAGCATCTTGCTTCCAGCTCTTTGGGAAGCTAAGAAACAACTCGCTCTGCACAGTGCTCTTACAGCATACCGGGAACATCTCTTACAAACGCCTGTGAAACGCAGTTTCTTTGCAGGCCTGATCTGGCTGAAGTAGAACTTCTGCTCTGCGTGTGCTACATTGCCCTAGAGCTGGAAGGCACAACGTGCAGGCTTCTATCCAGAGGGCGAGTTGGGCCCCAAAGCATCTTGCTTCCAGCTCTTTGGGAAGCTAAGAAACAACTCGCTCTGCACAGTGCTCTTACAGCCTACCGGCAACATCTCTTACAGAGGCCTGTGAAACGCAGTTTCTTTGCAGGCCTGATCTGGCTGAAGTAGAACATCTGCTCTGGGTGAGCTCCATTGCCCTCGAGCTGAAAGGCACAACGTGCAGGCTTCTTTCCAAAGGGCGAGTTGGGCCCCAAAGCATCTTGCTTCCAGCTCTTTGGGAAGCTAAGAAACAACTCGCTCTGCACAGTGCTCTTACAGCCTACCGGCAACATCTCTTACAAAGGCCTGTGAAACGCAGTTTCTTTGCAGGCCTGATCTGGCTGAACTAGAACATCTGCTGTGGGTGAGCTCCACTGCCCTAGAGCTGAAAGGC
Organism: Equus przewalskii; assembly: GCF_037783145.1. Lineage (NCBI taxonomy): Eukaryota > Metazoa > Chordata > Mammalia > Perissodactyla > Equidae > Equus > Equus przewalskii. The sequence goes on from NW_027228051.1 coordinate 65,945, forward strand.
ACAACGTGCAGGCTTCTTTCCAAAGGGCGAGTTGGGCCCCAAAGCATCTTGCTTCCAGCTCTTTGGGAAGCTAAGAAACAACTCGCTCTGCACAGTGCTCTTACAGCCTACCGGGAACATCTCTTACAAAGGCCTGTTAAACGCAGTTTCTTTGCAGGCCTGATGTGGCTGTAGTGTAACTTCTGCTCTGGGTGTGCTCCATTGCCCTAGAGCTGAAAGGCACAACGTGCAGGCTTCTTTCCAAAGGGCTAGTTGGGCCCCAAAGCATCTTCCTTCCAGCTCTTTGGGAAGCTAAGAAACAACTCGCTCTCCACAGTGCTCTTAGAGCCTACCGGGAACATCTCTTACAAAGGCCTGTGAAACGCAGTTTCTTTGCAGGCCTGATCTGGCTGAAGTAGAACATCTGCTCAGCTTGTGCTACAATGCCCTAGAGCTGAAAGGCACAACATGAAGGCTTCTTTCCAAAGGGCGAGTTGGGCCCCAAACCATCTTGCTTCCAGCTCTTTGGGAAGCTAAGAAACAGCTCGCTCTGCACAGTGCTCTTACAGCCTACCGGGAACATCTCTTACAAAGGACTGTGAAACGCAGTTTCTTTGCAGGCCTGATGTGGCTGAAGTGTAACTTCTACTCTGGGTGAACTACATTGCCCTAGAGCTGAAAGGCACAACGTGCAGGCTTCTTTCCAAAGGGCGAGTTGGTCCCCAAAGCATCTTGCTTCCAGCTCTTTGGGAAGCTAAGAAACAACTCGCTCTGCACAGTGCTCTTACAGCCTACCGGGAACATCTCTTACAAAGGCCTGTGAAACGCAGTTTCTTTACAGGCCTGACCTAGCTGAAGTAGAACTTCTGCTCTGGGTGTGCTACATTGCCCTGCAGCTGAAAGGCACAACGTGCAGGCTTCTTTCCAAAGGGCGAGTTGGGCCCCAAAGCATCTTGCTTCCAGCTCTTTGGGAAGCTAAGAAACAACTCGCTCTGCACAGTGCTCTTACAGCCTAAAGGCAACATCTCTTACAAAGGCCTGTGAAACGCAGTTTCTTTGCAGGCCTGATCTGGCTGAAGTAGAACTTCTGCTCTGGGTGTGCTACATTGCCCTGCAGCTGAAAGGCACAACGTGCAGGCTTCTTTCCAAAGGGCGAGTTGGTCCCCAAAGCATCTTGCTTCCAGCTCTTTCGGAAGCTAAGAAACAACTCGCTCTGCACAGTGCTCTTACAGCCTACCGGGAACATCTCTTACAAACGCCTGTGAAACGCAGTGTCTTGGCAGGCCTGATCTGGCTGAAGTAGAACTTCTGATCTGCGTGTGCTACATTGCCCTAGAGCTGAAAGGCCCAACGTGCAGGCTTCTTTCCAAAGGGCGAGTTGGGCCCCAAAGCTTCTTGCTTCCAGCTCTTTGGGAAGCTAAGAAACAACTCGCTCTGCACAGTGCTCTTACAGCCTACCGGGAAGATCTCTTACAAAGGCCTGTGAAACGCAGTTTCTTTGCAGGCCTGATCTGGCTGAAGTAGAACTTCTACTCTGGGTGAGCTACATTGCCCTAGAGCTGAAAGGCACAACGTGCAGGCTTCTTTCCAAAGGGCGAGTTGGGCCCCAAAGCATCTTGCTTCCAGCTCTTTGGGAAGCTAAGAAACAACTCGCTCTGCACAGTGCTCTTACAGCCTACCGGGAACATCTCTTACAAAGGCCTGTGAAACGCAGTTTCTTTGCAGGCCTGAGCTGGCTGAAGTAGAACTTCTCCTCGGCGTGTGCTACATTGCCCTAGAGCTGAAACGCACAACGTGCAGGCTTGTTTACAAAGAGCGAGCTGGGCCCTAAAGCATCTTGCTTCCAGCACTTTGGGAAGCTAAGAAACATCTCGCTCTGCACAGTGCTCTTACAGCCTACCGGGAACATCTCTTACAAAGGCCTGTGAAACGCAGTTTCTTTACAGGCCTGACCTAGCTGAAGTAGAACTTCTGCTCTGCGTGTGCTACATTGCCCTGCAGCTGAAAGGCACAACGTGCAGGCTTCTTTCCAAAGTGCGAGTTGGGCCCCAAAGCACCTTCCTTCCAGCTCTTTGGGAAGCTAAGAAACAACTCGCTCTGCACAGTGCTCTTACAGCCTACCGGGAACATCTCTTACAAAGGCCTGTGAAACGCAGTTTCTTTGCAGGCCTGATCTGGCTGAAGTAGAACTTCTGCTCTGGGTGAGCTCCATTGCCCTAGAGCTGAAAGGCACAACGTGCAGGCTTCTTTCCAAAGGGCGAGTTGGGCCCCAAAGCATCTTGCTTCCAGCTCTTTGGGAAGCTAAGAAACAACTCGCTCTGCACAGTGCTCTTACAGCCTACCGGGAACATCTCTTACAAACGCCTGTGAAACGCAGTTTCTTTGCAGGCCTGATCTGGCTGAAGTAGAACTTCTGCTCTGCGTGTGCTACATTGCCCTAGAGCTGAAAGGCACAACGTGCAGGCTTCTTTCCAAAGGGCGAGTTGGGCCCCAAAGCATCTTGCTTCCAGCTCTTTGGGAAGCTAAGAAACAACTCGCTCTGTACAGTGCTCTTACAGCCTACCGGGAACATCTCTTACAAAAGCCTGTGAAACGCAGTTTCTTTGCAGGCCTCATCTGGCTGAAGTAGAACTTCTCCTCGGCGTGTGCTACATTGCCCTAGAGCTGAAACGCACAACGTGCAGGCTTCTTTCAAAAGAGCGAGCTGGGCCCTAAAGCATCTTGCTTCCAGCTCTTTGGGAAGCTAAGAAACAACTCGCTCTGCACAGTGCTCTTACAGCCTACTGGGAACATGTCTTACAAATGCCTGTGAAACGCAGTTTCTTTGCAGGCCTGATCTGGCTGAAGTAGAACTTCTGCTCTGGGTGAGCTCCATTGCCCTAGAGCTGAAAGGCACAATGTGCAGGCTTCTTTACAAAGGTCGAGTTGGGACCCAAAGCATCTTGCTTCCAGGTCTTTGGGAAGCTAAGAAACAACTCGCTCTGCACAGTGCTCTTACAGCCTACCGGGAACATCTCTTACAAAGACCTGTGAAACGCAGTTTCTTTGCAGGCCTCATCTGGCTGAAGTATAACATGTGTTCTGCGTGTGCTACATTACCCTAGAGCTGAAAGGCACAACGTGCAGGCTTCTTTCCAAAGGGCGAGTTGGGCCCCAAAGCATCTTGCTTCCAGCTCTTTGGGAAGCTAAGAAACAACTCGCTCTGCACAGTGCTCTTACAGCCTACCAGGAACATCTCTTCCAAAGGCCTGTGAAACGCCGTTTCTTTAGAGGCCCTACCTAGCTGAAGTAGAACTTCTGCTCTAGGTGTGCTACATTGCCCTCGAGCTGAAAGGTACAACGTGCATTCTTCTATCCAGAGGGCGAGTTGGGACCCAAAGCATCTTGCTTCCAGCTCTTTGCGAAGCTAAGAAACAACTCGCTCTGCACAGTGCTCTTACAACCTACCGGGAACATATCTTACAAAGGCCTGTGAAAAGCAGTTTCTTTGCAGGCCTGATGTGGCTGAAGTAGAACTTCTGCTCTGCGTGTGCTACATTGCCCTAGAGCTGAAAGGCACAACGTGCAGGCTTCTTTCCAAAGGGCGAGTTGGGCCCCAAAGCATCTTGCTTCCAGCTCTTTGGGAAGTTAAGAAACAACTCGCTCTGCACAGTGCTCCTACAGCCTCCTGGGAACATCTCTTACAAAGGCCTGTGAAACGCAGTTTCTTTGCAGGCCTGATCTGGCTGAAGTAGGACTTCTGCTCTGGGTGAGCTACATTGCCCTAGAGCTGAAAGGCATAACGTGCAGGCTTCTTTGCAAAGGGCGAGTTGGGCCCCAAAGCATCTTGCTTCCAGCTCTTTGGGAAGCTAAGAAACAACTCGCTCTGCACAGTGCTCTTACAGCCTACCGGCAACATCTCTTACAGAGGCCTGTGAAACGCAGTTTCTTTGCAGGCCTGATCTGGCTGAAGTAGAACATCTGCTCTGGGTGAGCTCCATTGCCCTCGAGCTGAAAGGCACATCGTGCAGGCTTCTTTCCAAAGGGCGAGTTGGGCCCCAAAGCATCTTGCTTCCAGCTCTTTCGGAAGCTAAGAAACAACTCGCTCTGCACAGTGCTCTTACAGCCTACCGGGAACATCTCTTACAGAGCCGTGTGAAACGCAGTTTCTTTGCAGGCCTGATCTGGCTGAAGAAGAACTTCTGCTCTGGATGTGCTACATTGCCCTAGAGCTGAAAGGCACAACGTGCAGGCTTCTTTCCAAAGGGCGAGTTGGGCCCCAAACCATTTTGCTTCCAGATCTTTGGGAAGCTAAGAAACAACTCGCTCTGCACAGTGCTCTTACAGCCTACCGGGAACATCTCTTACAAAGGCCTGTGAAACGCAGTTGCTTTGCAGGCCCGATCTGGCTGAAGTAGAACTTCTGCTCTGCGTGTGCTACATTGCCCTAGAGCTGAAAGGCACAACGTGCAGGCTTCTTTGCAAAGGGCGAGTTGAGCCCCAAAGCATCTTGCTTCCAGCTCTTTGGGAAGCTAAGAAACAACTCGCTCTGCACAGTGCTCTTACAGCCTACCGGGAACATCTCTTACAAAAGCCTGTGAAACGCACTTTCTTTGCAGGCCTGATCTGTCTGAAGTAGAACTGCTGCTCTGGGTGTGCTACATTGCCCTAGAGCTGAAAGGCACAACGTGCAGGCTTCTTTCCAAAGGGCGAGTTGGACCCCAGAGCATCTTGCTTCCAGCTCTTTGGGAAGCTAAGAAACAACTCGCTCTGCACAGTGCTCTTACAGCCTACTGGGAACATCTCTTACAAAGGCCTGTGAAAGGCAGTTTCTTTACAGGCCTGACCTTGCTGAAGTAGAACTTCAGCTCTGGGTGTGCTATATTGCCCCGAGCTGAAAGGCACAACGTGCAGGCTTCTTTACAAAAGGGCGAGTTGGGCCCCAAAGCATCTTGCTTCCAGCTCTTTTGGAAGCTAAGATATAACTCGCTCTCCACACTGCTCTTACAGCCTACCGGGAACATCTCTTACAAAGGCCTGTGAAACGCAGTTTCTTTGCAGGCCTGATCTGGCTGAAGTAGAACATCTGCTCAGCTTGTGCTGCAATGCCCTAGAGCTGAAAGGCACAACATGCAGGCTTCTTTCCAAAGGGCGAGTTGGGCCCCAAAGCATCTTGCTTCCAGCTCTTTGGGAAGCTAAGAAACAACTCGCTCTGCACAGTGCTCTTACAGCCTACCGGGAACATCTCTTACAAACGCCTGTGAAACGCACTTTCTTTGCAGGCCTGATCTGGCTGAAGTAGAACTTCTTCTCCGGGTGTGCTACCTTGCCCTAGAGCTGAAAGGCACAACGTGCAGGCTTCTTTCCAAAGGGCGAGTTGGGCCCCAAAGCATCTTGCTTCCAGCTCTTTGGGAAGCTAAGAAACAACTCGCTCTGCACAGTGCTCTTACAGCCTACCGGGAACATCTCTTACAAAGGCCTGTGAAACGCAGTGTCTTTGCAGGGCTGATCTGGCTGAAGTAGAACTTCTGCTCTCGGTGTGCTACATTGCCCTAGAGCTGAAACGCACAACGTGCAGGTTTCTTTCAAAAGAGCGAGCTGGGCCCTAAAGCATCTTTCTTCCAGCTCTTTGGGAAGCTAAGAAACGACTCGCTCTGCACAGTGCTCTTACAGCCTACTGGGAACATCTCTTACAAAGGCCTGTGAAACGCAGCTTCTTTGCAGGCCTGATCTGGCTGAAGTAGAACTTCTGCTCTGGGTGTGCTACATTGACCTGCAGCTGAAAGGCTCAACGTACAGGCTTCTTTCCAAAGGGCGAGTTGGGCCCCAAAGCATCTTGCTTCCAGCTCTTTGGGAAGCTAAGAAACAACTCGCTCTGCACAGTGCTCTTACAGCCTACCGGGAACATCTCTTACAAAGGCCTGTGAAATGCAGTTTCTTTGCAGGCCTGATCTGGCTGAAGTAGAACTTCTGCTCTGGGTGAGCTACATTGCCCTAGAGCTGAAAGGAACAACATGCAGGCTTCTTTCCAAAGGGTGAGTTGGGCCCCAAACCATCTTGCTTCCAGCTCTTTGGGAAGCTGAGAAACAGCTCGCTCTGCACAGTGCTCTTACAGCCTACCGGGAACATCTCTTACAAAGGCCTGTGAAACGCAGTTTCTTTGCAGGCCTGATCTGGCTGAAGTAGAACTTCTCCTCGGCGTGTGCTACATTGCCCTAGAGATGAAACGCACAACGTGTAGGCTTCTTTCAAAAGAGCGAGCTGGGCCCCAGAGCATCTTGCTTCCAGCTCTTTGGGAAGCTAAGAAACAACTCGCTCTGCACAGTGCTCTTGCAGCCTACCGGGAACATCTCTTACAAACGCCTGTGAAACGCACTTTCTTTGCAGGCCTGATCTGGCTGAAGTAGAACTTCTGCTCTGGGTGTGCTACATTGCCCTGCAGCTGAAACGCACAACGTGCAGGCTTCTTTCCAAAGGGCGAGTTGGGCCCCAAAGCATCTTGCTTCCAGCTCTTTGGGAAGCTAAGAAACAACTCGCTCTGCACAGTGCTCTTACAGCCTACCGGCAACATCTCTTACAAAGGCCTGTGAAACGCAGTTTCTTTACAGGCCTGACCTAGCTGAAGTAGAACTTCTGCTCTGGGTGTGCTACATTGCCCTGCAGCTGAAAGGCACAACGTGCAGGCTTCTTTCCAAAGGGCGCGTTGGGCCCCAAAGCATCTTGCTTCCAGCTCTTTGGGAAGCTAAGAAACAACTCGCTCTGCACAGTGCTCTTACAGCATACCGGGAACATCTCTTACAAACGCGTGTGAAACGCAGTTTCTTTGCAGGCCTGATCTGGCTGAAGTAGAACTTCTGCTCTGCGTGTGCTACATTGCCCTAGAGCTGGAAGGCACAACGTGCAGGCTTCTATCCAGAGGGCGAGTTGGGCCCCAAAGCATCTTGCTTCCAGCTCTTTGGGAAGCTAAGAAACAACTCGCTCTGCACAGTGCTCTTACAGCCTACCGGCAACATCTCTTACAGAGGCCTGTGAAACGCAGTTTCTTTGCAGGCCTGATCTGGCTGAAGTAGAACATCTGCTCTGGGTGAGCTCCATTGCCCTCGAGCTGAAAGGCACAACGTGCAGGCTTCTTTCCAAAGGGCGAGTTGGGCCCCAAAGCATCTTGCTTCCAGCTCTTTGGGAAGCTAATAAACAACTCGCTCTGCACAGTGCTCTTACAGCCTACCGGGAACATCTCTTACAAAGGCCTGTGAAACGCAGTTTCTTTGCAGGCCTGATCTGGCTGAACTAGAACATCTGCTGTGGGTGAGCTCCATTGCCCTAGAGCTGAAAGGCACAACGTGCAGGCTTCTTTCCAAAGGGCGAGTTGGGCCCCAAAGCATCTTGCTTCCAGCTCTTTGGGAAGCTAAGAAACAACTCGCTCTGCACAGTGCTCTTACAGCCTACCGGGAACATCTCTTACAAAGGCCTGTGAAACGCAGTTTCTTTGCAGGCCTGATGTGGCTGTAGTGTAACTTCTGCTCTGGGTGTGCTCCATTGCCCTAGAGCTGAAAGGCACAACGTGCAGTCTTCTTTCCAAAGGGCGAGTTGGGCCCCAAAGCATCTTCCTTCCAGCTCTTTGGGAAGCTAAGAAACAACTCGCTCTCCACAGTGCTCTTAGAGCCTACCGGGAACATCTCTTACAAAGGCCTGTGAAACGCAGTTTCTTTGCAGGCCTGATCTGGCTGAAGTAGAACATCTGCTCAGCTTGTGCTACAATGCCCTAGAGCTGAAAGGCACAACATGAAGGCTTCTTTCCAAAGGGCGAGTTGGGCCCCAAACCATCTTGCTTCCAGCTCTTTGGGAAGCTAAGAAACAGCTCGCTCTGCACAGTGCTCTTACAGCCTACCGGGAACATCTCTTACAAAGGACTGTGAAACGCAGTTTCTTTGCAGGCCTGATGTGGCTGAAGTGTAACTTCTACTCTGGGTGAACTACATTGCCCTAGAGCTGAAAGGCACAACGTGCAGGCTTCTTTCCAAAGGGCGAGTTGGTCCCCAAAGCATCTTGCTTCCAGCTCTTTGGGAAGCTAAGAAACAACTCGCTCTGCACAGTGCTCTTACAGCCTACCGGGAACATCTCTTACAAAGGCCTGTGAAACGCAGTTTCTTTACAGGCCTGACCTAGCTGAAGTAGAACTTCTGCTCTGGGTGTGCTACATTGCCCTGCAGCTGAAAGGCACAACGTGCAGGCTTCTTTCCAAAGGGCGAGTTGGGCCCCAAAGCATCTTGCTTCCAGCTCTTTGGGAAGCTAAGAAACAACTCGCTCTGAACAGTGCTCTTACATCCTAAAGGCAACATCTCTTACAAAGGCCTGTGAAACGCAGTTTCTTTGCAGGCCTGATCTGGCTGAAGTAGAACATCTGCTGTGTGTGAGCTCCATTGCCCTAGAGCTGAAAGGCACAACGTGCAGGCTTCTTTCCAAAGGGCGAGTTGGTCCCCAAAGCATCTTGCTTCCAGCTCTTTCGGAAGCTAAGAAACAACTCGCTGTGCACAGTGCTCTTACAGCCTACCGGGAACATCTCTTACAAACGCCTGTGAAACGCAGTGTCTTGGCAGGCCTGATCTGGCTGAAGTAGAACTTCTGATCTGCGTGTGCTACATTGCCCTAGAGCTGAAAGGCCCAACGTGCAGGCTTCTTTCCAAAGGGCGAGTGGGGCCCCAAACCATCTTGCTTCCAGCTCTTTGGGAAGCTAAGAAACAGCTCGCTCTGTACAGTGCTCTTACAGCCTACCGGGAACATCTCTTACAAAAGCCTGGGAAACGCAGTTTCTTTGCAGGCCTCATCTGGCTGAAGTAGAACTTCTCCTCGGCGTGTGCTACATTGCCCTAGAGCTGAAACGCACAACGTGCAGGCTTCTTTCAAAAGAGCGAGCTGGGCCCTAAAGCATCTTGCTTCCAGCTCTTTGGGAAGCTAAGAAACAACTCGCTCTGCACAGTGCTCTTACAGCCTACTGGGAACATGTCTTACAAATGCCTGTGAAACGCAGTTTCTTTGCAGGCCTGATCTGGCTGAAGTAGAACTTCTGCTCTGGGTGAGCTCCATTGCCCTAGAGCTGAAAGGCACAACGTGCAGGCTTCTTTCCAAAGGGCGAGTTGGGCCCCAAAGCATCTTGCTTCCAGCTCTTTGGGAAGTTAAGAAACAACTCGCTCTGCACAGTGCTCCTACAGTCTCCTGGGAACATCTCTTACAAAGGCCTGTGAAACGCAGTTTCTTTGCAGGCCTGATCTGGCTGAAGTAGGACTTCTGCTCTGGGTGAGCTACATTGCCCTAGAGCTGAAAGGCATAACGTGCAGGCTTCTTTGCAAAGGGCGAGTTGGGCCCCAAAGCATCTTGCTTCCAACTCTTTGGGAAGCTAAGAAACAACTCGCTCTGCACATTGCTCTTACAGCCTACCGGGAACTTCTCTTACAAAGGCCTGTGAAACGCAGTTTCTTTGCAGGCCTGATCTGGCTGAAGTAGAACTTCTGCTCTGGATGTGCTACATTGCCCTGCAGCTGAAAAGCACAACATGCAGGCTTCTTTCCAAAGGGCGATTTGGGCCCCAAAGCATCTTGCTTCCAGCTCTTTGGGAAGCTAAGAAACAACTCGCTCTGCACAGTGCTCTTACAGCCTACCGGGAACATCTCTTACAAAGGCCTGTGAAACGCAGTTTCTTTGCACGCCTGATCTGGCTGAAGTGTAACTTCTGCTCTGGGTGTGCTCCAATGCCCTAGAGCTGAAAGGCACAACGTGCAGGCTTGTTTCCAAAGGGCGAGTTGGGCCCCAAGCCATCTTGCTTCCAGCTCTTTGGGAAGCTAAGAAACAGATCGCTCTGCTCAGTGCTCTTACAGCCTACCGGGAACATCTCTTACAAAGGCCTGTGAAATGCAGTTTCTTTGCAGGCCTGATCTGGCTGAAGTAGAACTTCTCCTCGGCGTGTGCTACATTGCCCTAGAGCTGAAACGCACAACGTGCAGGCTTCTTTCCAAAGGGCGAGTTGGGCCCTAAAGCATCTTGCTTCCAGCTCTTTGGGAAGCTAAGAAACAACTCGCTCTGCACATTGCTCTTACAGCCTACCGGGAACATCTCTTACAAAGGCCTGTGAAACGCAGTTTCTTTGCAGGCCTGATCTGGCTGAAGTAGAACTTCTGCTCTGCGTGTGCTACATTGCCCTAGAGCTGGAAGGCACAACGTGCAGGCTTATATCCAGAGGGCGAGTTGGGGCCCAAAGCATCTTGCTTCCAGCTCTTTAGGAAGCTAAGAGACAACTCGATCTTCACAGTGCTCTTACAGCCTACCGGGAACATCTCTTACAAAGGCCTGTGAAACGCAGTTTCTTTGCAGGCCTGATGTGGCTGAAGTAGAACTTCTGCTCTGCGTGTGCTACATTGCCCTAGAGCTGAAAGGCAAAACGTGCAGGCTTCTTTCCAAAGGGCGAGTTGGGACCCAAAGCATCTTGCTTCCAGCTCTTTGGGAAGCTAAGAAACAACTCGCTCTGCACAGTGCTCTTACAGCCTACCGGGAACATCTCTACAAAGGCCTATGAAATGCAGTTTCTTTGCAGGCATGATCTGGCTGAAGTAGAACTTCTGCTCTGCGTGTGCTACTTTGCCCTAGAGCTGAAAGGCACACTGTGCAGGCTTCTTTCCAAAGGGCGAGTTGGGCCCCAAAGCATCTTGCTTCCAGCTCTTTGGGAAGCTAAGAAACAACTCGCTCTGCACAGTGCTCTTACAGCCTACCGGGAACATCTCTTACAAAGGCCTGTGAAACGCAGTTTCTTTACAGGCCTGCCCTAGCTGAAGTAGAACTTCTGCTCTGGGTGTGCTACATTGCCCTCGAGCTGAAAGGCACAACGTGCAGGCTTCTTTCCAAAGGGCGAGTTGGGCCCCAAAGCATCTTGCTTCCAGCTCTTGGTGAAGCTAAGAAACAACTCGCTCTGCACAGTGCTCTTACAGCCTACCGGGAACATCTCTTACAAAGGCCGGTGAAACGCAGTTTCTTTGCAGGCCTGATCTGGCTGAAGTAGAACTTCTGATCTGGGTGTGCTCCATTGCCCTAGAGCTGAAAGGCACAAAGTGCAGGCTTCTTTCCAAATGGTGAGTTGGGCCCCAAACCATTTTGCTTCCAGCTCCTGGGAAGCTAAGAAACATCTCGCTCTGCACAGTGCTCTTACAGCCTACCGGGAACATCTCTTACAAAGGCCGGTGAAACGTAGTTTCTTTGCAGGCCTGATGTGGCTGAAGTAGAACTTCTGCTCTGCGTGTGCTACATTGCCCTAGAGCTGAAAGGCACAACGAGCGGGCTTCTTTCCAAAGGGCGAGTTGGGCCCAAAAGCATCTTGCCTCCAGCTCTTTGGGAAGCTAAGAAACAACTCTCTCTGCACAGTGCTCTTACAGCCTACCGGGAACATCTCTTACAAAGGCCTGTGAAACGCAGTTTCCTGGCAGGCCTGATCTGGCTGAAGTAGAACTTCTCCTCGGCGTGTGCTACATTGCCCTAGAGCTGAAACGCACAACGTGCAGGCTTCTTTCAAAAGAGCGAGCTGGGCCCTAAAGCATCTTGCTTCCAGGTCTTTGGGAAGCTAAGAAACAACTCGCTCTGCACAGTGCTCTTACAGACTACCGGGAACATCTCTTACAAAGGCCTGTGAAACGCAGTTTCTTTACAGGCCTGACCTAGCTGAAGTAGAACTTCTGCTCTGGGTGTGCTACATTGCCCTCGAGCTGAAAGGCACAACGTGCAGCCTTCTTTCCAAAGGGCGAGTTGGGCCCCAAAGAATCTTGCTTCCAGCTCTTTGGGAAGCTAAGAAACAACTCGCTCTGCACAGTGCTCTTACAGCCTACCGGGAACATCTCTTACAAAGGCCGGCGAAACGCATTTTCTTTGAAGGCCGGATCTGGCTGAAGTAGAACTTCTGCTCTGGGTGTGCTCCATTGCCCTAGAGGTGAAAGGGACAACGTGCAGACTTCTTTCTAAAGGGCGAGTTGGGCCCCAAAGCATCTTGCTTCCAGCTCTTTGGGAAGCTAAGAAACAACTCGCTCTGCACAGTGCTCTTACAGCCTACCGGGAACATCTCTTACAAAGGCCTGTGAAACGCAGTTTCTTTGCAGGCCCGATCTGGCTGAAGTTGAACTTCTGCTCTGCGTGTGCTACATTGCCCTAGAGCTGGAAGGCACAACGTGCAGGCTTCTTTCCAAAGGGCGAGTTGGGCCCCAAAGCATCTTGCTTCCAGCTCTTTGGGAAGCTAAGAAACAACTCGCTCTGCACAGTGCTCTTACAGCCTACCGGGAACATCTCTTACAAAGGCCTGTGAAACGCATTTTCTTTACAGGCCTGCCCTAGCTGAAGTAGAACTTCTGCTCTGGGTGTGCTACATTGCCCTCGAGCTGAAAGGCACAACGTGCAGGCTTCTTTCCAAAGGGCGAGTTGGGCCCAAAACATCTTGCTTCCAGCTCTTGGTGAAGCTAAGAAACAACTCGCTCTGCACAGTGCTCTTACAGCCTACCGGGAACATCTCTTCCAAAGGCCGGTGAAACGCAGTTTCTTTGCAGGCCTGATCTGGCTGAAGTAGAACTTCTGATCTGGGTGTGCTCCATTGCCCTAGAGCTGAAAGGCACAAAGTGCAGGCTTCTTTCCAAATGGTGAGTTGGGCCCCAAACCATTTTGCTTCCAGCTCCTGGGAAGCTAAGAAACAGCTCGCTCTGCACAGTGCTCTTACAGCCTACCGGGAACATCTCTTACAAAGGCCGGTGAAACGTAGTTTCTTTGCAGGCCTGATGTGGCTGAAGTAGAACTTCTGCTCTGCGTGTGCTACATTGCCCTACAGCTGAAAGGCACAACGAGCAGGCTTCTTTCCAAAGGGCGAGTTGGGCCCAAAAGCATCTTGCCTCCAGCTCTTTGGGAAGCTAAGAAACAACTCTCTCTGCACAGTGCTCTTACAGCCTACCGGGAACATCTCTTACAAAGGCCTGTGAAACGCAGTTTCTTGGCAGGCCTGATCTGGCTGAAGTAGAACTTCTCCTCGGCGTGTGCTACATTGCCCTAGAGCTGAAACTCACAACGTGCAGGCTTCTTTCAAAAGAGCGAGCTGGGCTCTAAAGCATCTTGCTTCCAGCTCTTTGGGAAGCTAAGAAACAACTCGCTCTGCACAGTGCTCTTACAGGCTACCGGGAACATCTCTTACAAAGGCCTGTGAAACGCAGTTTCTTTACAGGCCTGACCTAGCTGAAGTAGAACTTCTGCTCTGGGTGTGCTGCATTGCCCTCGAGCTGAAAGGCACAACCTGCAGCCTTCTTTCCAAAGGGCGAGTTGGGCCCCAAAGAATCTTGCTTCCAGCTCTTTGGGAAGCTAAGAAACAACTCGCTCTGCACAGTGCTCTTACAGCCTACCGGGAACATCTCTTACAAATGCCGGCGAAACGCATTTTCTTTGCAGGCCTGATCTGGCTGAAGTAGAACTTCTGCTCTGGGTGTGCTCCATTGCCCTAGAGGTGAAAGGGACAACGTGCAGACTTCTTTCTAAAGGGCGAGTTGGGCCCCAAAGCATCTTGCTTCCAGCTCTTTGGGAAGCTAAGAAACAACTCGCTCTGCACAGTGCTCTTACAGCCTACCGGGAACATCTCTTACAAAGGCCTGTGAAACGCAGTTTCTTTGCAGACCTGATCTGGCTGAAGTAGAACATCTGCTCTGCGTGTGCCACATTGCCCTAGAGCTGGAAGGCACAACGTGCAGGCTTCTATCCAGAGGGCGAGTTGGGCCCCAAAGCATCTTGCTTCCAGCTCTTTGGGAAGCTAAGAAACAACTCGCTCTGCACAGTGCTCTTACAGCCTACCGGGAACATCTCTTACAAAGGCCTGTGAAACGCAGTTTCTTTGCAGGCCTGATCTGGCTGTAGTAGAACATCTGCTGTGGGTGAGCTCCATTGCCCTAGAGCTGAAAGGCACAACGTGCAGGCTTCTTTCCAAATGGTGAGTTGGGCCCCAAAACATTTTGCTTCCAGCTCCTGGGAAGCTAAGAAACATCTCGCTCTGCACAGTGCTCTTACAGCCTACCGGGAACATCTCTTACAAAGGCCGGTGAAACGTAGTTTCTTTGCAGGCCTGATGTGGCTGAAGTAGAACTTCTGCTCTGCGTGTGCTACATTGCCCTAGAGCTGAAACGCACAACGTGCAGGCTTCTTTCAAAAGAGCGAGCTGGGCCCTAAAGCATCTTGCTTCCAGCTCTTTGGGAAGCTAAGAAACAACTCGCTCTGCACAGTGCTCTTACAGCCTACCGGGAACATCTCTTACAAAGGCCTGTGAAACGCAGTTTCTTTACAGGCCTGCCCTAGCTGAAGTAGAACTTCTGCTCTGGGTGTGCTACATTGCCCTCGAGCTGAAAGGCACAACGTGCAGGCTTCTTTCCAAAGGGCGAGTTGGGCCCCAAAGCATCTTGCTTCCAGCTCTTGGTGAAGCTAAGAAACAACTCGCTCTGCACAGTGCTCTTACAGCCTACCGGGAACATCTCTTACAAAGGCCGGTGAAACGCAGTTTCTTTGCAGGCCTGATCTGGCTGAAGTAGAACTTCTGATCTGGGTGTGCTCCATTGCCCTAGAGCTGAAAGGCACAAAGTGCAGGCTTCTTTCCAAATGGTGAGTTGGGCCCCAAACCATTTTGCTTCCAGCTCCTGGGAAGCTAAGAAACATCTCGCTGTGCACAGTGATCTTACAGCCTACCGGGAACATCTCTTACAAAGGCCGGTGAAACGTAGTTTCTTTGCAGGCCTGATGTGGCTGAAGTAGAACTTCTGCTCTGCGTGTGCTACATTGCCCTACAGCTGAAAGGCACAACGAGCAGGCTTCTTTCCAAAGGGCGAGTTGGGCCCAAAAGCATCTTGCCTCCAGCTCTTTGGGAAGCTAAGAAACAACTCTCTCTGCACAGTGCTCTTACAGCCTACCGGGAACATCTCTTGCAAAGGCCTGTGAAACGCAGTTTCTTTGCAGGCCTGATCTGGCTGAAGTAGAACATCTGCTCTGGGTGAGCTCCGTTGCCCTAGAGCTGAAAGGCACAACGTCCAGGCTTCTTTCCAAAGGGCGAGTTGGGCCCCAAAGCATGTTGCTTCCAGCTCTTTGGGAAGCTAAGAAACAACTCGCTCTGCACAGTGCTCTTACAGCCTACCGGGAACATCTCTTACAAAGGCCTGTGAAACGCAGTTTCTTTGCAGGCCTGATCTGGCTGAAGTAGAACTTCTGCTCTGCGTGTGTTACATTGCCCTAGAGCTGAAAGGCAAAACGTGCAGGCTTCTTTCCAAAGGGCGAGTTGGGCCCCAAAGCATCTTGCTTCCAGCTCTTTGGGAAGCTAAGAAACAACTCGCTCTGCACAGTGCTCTTACAGCCTACCGGGAACATCTCTTACAAAGGCCTGTGAAACGCAGTTTCTTTACAGGCCTGACCTAGCTGAAGTAGAACTTCTGCTCTGGGTGTGCTACATTGCCCTAGAGCTGAAAGGCACAATGTGCAGCCTTCTTTCCAAAGGGCGAGTTGGGCCCCAAAGCATCTTGCTTCCAGCTCTTTGGGAAGCTAAGAAACAACTCGCTCTGCACAGTGCTCTTACAGCCTACCGGGAACATCTCTTACAAAGGCCTGTGAAACGCAGTTTCTTTACAGGCCTGACCTAGCTGAAGTAGAACTTCTGCTCTGGGTGTGCTACATTGCCCTCGAGCTGAAAGGTACAACGTGCAGCCTTCTTTCCAAAGGGCGAGTTCGGCCCCAAAGCATCTTGCTTCCAGCTCTTTGGGAAGCTAAGAAACAACTCGCTCTGCACAGTGCTCTTACAGCCTACTGGGAACATCTCTTACAAACGCCTGTGAAACGCACTTTCTTTGCAGGCCTGATCTGGCTGAAGTAGAACTTCTGCTCTGGGTGTGCTACATTGCCCTAGAGCTGAAAGGCACAACGTGCAGGCTTCTTTCCAAAGGGCGAGTTGGGCCGCAAAGCATCTTGCTTCCAGCTCTTTGGGAAGCTAAGAAACAACTCGCTCTGCACAGTGCTCTTACAGCCTACCGGGAACATCTCTTACAAAGGCCTGTGAAACGCACTTTCCTTGCAGGCCTGATCTGGCTGAAGTAGAACTTCTGCTCTGGGTGTGCTACATTGCCCTAGAGCTGAAAGGCACAACATGCAGCCTTCTTTCCAAAGGGCGAGTTGGGCCCCAAAGCATCTTGCTTCCAGCTCTTTGGGAAGCTAAGAAACAACTCGCTCTGCACAGTGCTCTTACAGCCTACCGGGAACATCTCTTACAAACGCCTGTGAAACGCAGTTTCTTTGCAGGCCTGACCTAGCTGAAGTAGAACTTCTGCTCTGGGTGTGCTACATTGCCCTAGAGCTGAAAGGCACAATGTGCAGCCTTCTTTCCAAAGGGCGAGTTGGGCCCCAAAGCATCTTGCTTCCAGCTCTTTGGGAAGCTAAGAAACAACTCGCTCTGCACAGTGCTCTTACAGCCTACTGGGAACATCTCTTACAAAGGCCTGTGAAACGCAGTTTCTTTACAGGCCTGACCTAGCTGAAGTAGAACTTCTGCTCTGGGTGTGCTACATTGCCCTCGAGCTGAAAGGTACAACGTGCAGCCTTCTTTCCAAAGGGCGAGTTGGGCCCCAAAGCATCTTGCTTCCAGCTCTTTGGGAAGCTAAGAAACAACTCGCTCTGCACAGTGCTCTTACAGCCTACCGGCAACATCTCTTACAAAGGCCTGTGAAACGCAGTTTCTTTGCAGGCCTGATCTGGCTGAAGTAGAACATCTGCTCTGGGTGAGCTCCATTGCCCTAGAGCTGAAAGGCACAACGTGCAGGCTTCTTTCGAAAGGGCGAGTTGGGCCCCAAAGCATCTTGCTTCCAGCTCTTTGGGAAGCTAAGAAACAACTCGCTCTGCACAGTGCTCTTACAGCCTACCGGGAACATCTCTTACAAAGGCCTGTGAAACGCAGTTTCTTTGCAGGCCCGATCTGGCTGAAGTTGAACTTCTGCTCTGCGTGTGCTACATTGCCCTAGCGCTGAAAGGCACAACATGCAGCCTTCTTTCCAAATGGCGAGTTGGGCCCCAAAGCATCTTGCTTCCAGCTCTTTGGGAAGCTAAGCAACAACTCGCTCTGCACAGTGCTCTTACAGCCTACCGGGAACATCTCTTACAAAGGCCTGTGAAACGCAGTTTCTTTACAGGCCTGACCTAGCTGAAGTAGAACTTCTGCTCTGGGTGTGCTACATTGCCCTCGAGCTGAAAGGTACAACGTGCAGCCTTCTTTCCAAAGGGCGAGTTCGGCCCCAAAGCATCTTGCTTCCAGCTCTTTGGGAAGCTAAGAAACAACTCGCTCTGCACAGTGCTCTTACAGCCTACCGGCAACATCTCTTACAAAGGCCTGTGAAACGCAGTTTCTTTGCAGGCCTGATCTGGCTGAAGTAGAACATCTGCTCTGGGTGAACTCCATTGCCCTAGAGCTGAAAGGCACAACGTGCAGGCTTGTTTCCAAAGGGCGAGTTGGGCTCCAAAGCATCTTGCTTCCAGCTCTTTGGGAAGCTAAGATACAACTCGCTCTGCACAGTGCTCTTACAGCCTACCGGCAACATCTCTTGCAAAGGCCTGTGAAACGCAGTTTCTTTGCAGGCCTGATCTGGCTGAAGTAGAACATCTGCTCTGGGTGAGCTCCATTGCCCTAGAGCTGAAAGGCACAACGTGCAGGCTTCTTTCCAAAGGGCGAGTTGGGCCCCAAAGCATCTTGCTTCCAGCTCTTTGGGAAGCTAAGAAACAACTCGCTCTGCACAGTGCTCTTACAGCCTACCGGGAACATCTCTTACAAAGGCCTGTGAAACGCAGTTTCTTTGCAGGCCTGATCTGGCTGAAGTAGAACTTCTGCTCTGCGTGTGTTACATTGCCCTAGAGCTGAAAGGCAAAACGTGCAGGCTTCTTTCCAAAGGGCGAGTTGGGCCCCAAGCATCTTGCTTCCAGCTCTTTGGGAAGCTGAGAAACAGCTCGCTCTGCACAGTGCTCTTACAGCCTACCAGGAACATCTCTTACAAAGGCCTGTGAAACGCAGTTTCTTTGCAGGCCCGATCTGGCTGAAGTTGAACTTCTGCTCTGCGTGTGCTACATTGCCCTAGCGCTGAAAGGCACAACGTGCAGGCTTCTTTCCAAAGGGCTAGTTGGGCCCCAAAGCATCTTGCTTCCAGCTCTTTGGGAAGCTAAGAAACAACTCGCTCTGCACAGTGCTCTTACAGCCTACCGGGAACATCTCTTACAAAGGCCTGTGAAATGCAGTTTCTTTGCAGTCCTGATCTGGCTGAAGTAGAACTTCTGCTCTGGGTGAGCTACATTGCCCTAGAGCCTAAAGGAACAACATGCAGCCTTCTTTCCAAAGGGCGAGTTGGGCCCCAAACCATCTTGCTTCCAGCTCTTTGGGAAAATAGGAAACAGCTCGCTCTGCACAGTGCTCTTACAGCCTACTGGGAACATCTCTTACAAAGGCCTGTGAAAGGCAGTTTCTTTACAAGCCTGACCTAGCTGAAGTAGAACTTCAGCTCTGGGTGTGCTATATTGCCCCGAGCTGAAAGGCACAACGTGCAGGCTTCTTTACAAAAGGGCGAGTTGGGCCCCAAAGCATCTTGCTTCCAGCTCTTTTGGAAGCTAAGATATAACTCGCTCTCCACAGTGCTCTTACAGCCTACCGGGAACATCTCTTACAAAGGCCTGTGAAACGCAGTTTCTTTGCAGGCCTGATCTGGCTGAAGTAGAACATCTGCTCAGCTTGTGCTGCAATGCCCTAGAGCTGAAAGGCACAACATGCAGGCTTCTTTCCAAAGGGCCAGTTGGGCCCCAAAGCATCTTGCTTCCAGCTCTTTGGGAAGCTAAGAAACAACTCGCTCTGCACAGTGCTCTTACAGCCTACCGGGAACATCTCTTACAAACGCCTGTGAAACGCACTTTCTTTGCAGGCCTGATCTGGCTGAAGTAGAACTTCTGCTCTGGGTGTGCTACATTGCCCTAGAGGTGAAAGACGCAACGTGCAGGCTTCTTTCCAAATGGCGAGTTTGGCCCCAAAGCATCTTGCTTCCAGCTCTTTGGGAAGCTAAGAAACAACTCGCCCTGCACAGTGCTCTTACAGACTACCGGGAACATCTCTTACAAAGGCCTGTGAAACGCAGTTTCTTTACAGGCCTGACCTAGCTGAAGTAGAACTTCTGCTCTGGGTGTGCTACATTGCCCTGCAGCTGAAAGGCACAACGTGCAGGCTTCTTTCCAAAGGGCGATTTGGGCCCCAAAGCATCTTGCTTCCAGCTCTTTGGGAAGCTAAGAAACAACTCCCTCTGCACAGTGCTCTTACAGCCTACCGACAACATCTGTTACAAAGGCCTGTGAAACGCAGTTTCTTTGCAGGCCCGATCTGGCTGAAGTTGAACTTCTGCTCTGCGTGTGCTACATTGCCCTAGAGCTGAAAGGCACAACATGCAGGCTTCTTTCCAAAGGGCGAGTTGGGCTGCAAAGCATCTTGCTTCCAGCTCTTTGGGAAGCTAAGAAACAACTCGCTCTGCACAGTGCTCTTACAGCCTACCGGGAACATCTCTTACAAAGGCCTGTGAAACGCAGTTTCTTTGCAGGCCTGATCTGGCTGAAGTAGAACTTCTGCTCTCGGTGTGCTACATTGCCCTAGAGCTGAAGCGCACAACGTGCAATCTTCTTTCAAAAGAGCGTGCTGGGCCCTAAAGCATCTTGCTTCCAGCTCTTTGGGAAGGTAAGAAACGACTCGCTCTGCACAGTGCTCTTACAGCCTACTGGGAACATCTCTTACAAAGGCCTGTGAAATGCAGTTTCTTTGCAGGCCTGATCTGGCTGAAGTAGAACTTCTGCTCTGGGTGTGCTACATTGCCCTGCAGCTGAAAGGCACAACGTGCAGGCTTCTTTCCAAAGGGCGAGTTGGGCCCCAAAGCATCTTGCTTCCAGCTCTTTGGGAAGCTAAGAAACAACTCGCTCTGCACAGTGCTCTTACAGCCTACCGGGAACATCTCTTACAAAGGCCTGTGAAATGCAGTTTCTTTGAAGGCCTGATCTGGCTGAAGTAGAACTTCTGCTCTGGGTGAGCTACATTGCCCTAGAGCTGAAAGGAACAACACGCAGGCTTCTTTCCAAAGGGCGAGTTGGGCCCCAAAGCATCTTGCTTCCAGCTCTTTGGGAAGCTAAGACACATCTCGCTCTGCACAGTGCTCTTACAGCCTACCGGCAACATCTCTTACAAAGGCCTGTGAAACGCAGTTTCTTTGCACGCCTGATCTGGCAGAAGTGTAACTTCTGCTCTGGGTGTGCTCCATTACCCTAGAGCTGAAAGGCACAACGTGCAGGCTTCTTTCCAAAGGGCGAGTTGGGCCCCAAACCATTTTGCTTCCAGCTCTTTGGGAAGCTAAGAAACAGCTCGCTCTGCACAGTGCTCTTACAGCCTACCGGGAACATCTCTTACAAAGGCCTGTGAAACGCAGTTATTTTGCAGGCCCGATCTGGCTGAAGTTGAAGTTCTGCTATGCGTGTGCTACATTGCCCTAGAGCTGAAAGACGCAACGTGCAGGCTTCTTTCCAAAGGGCGAGTTGGGCCCCAAACCATCTTGCTTCCAGCTCTTTGGGAAGCTGAGAAACAGCTCGCTCTGCACAGTGCTCTTACAGCCTACCGGGCACATCTCTTACAAAGGCCTGTGAAACGCAGTTTCTTTGCAGGCCTGATCTGGCTGAAGTAGAACTTCTGCTCTGGGTGTGCTACATTGCCCTAGAGCTGAAACGCACAACGTGCAGGCTTCTTTCAAAAGAGCGAGCTGGGCCAAAGCATCTTGCTTCCAGCTCTTTGGGAAGCTAAGAAACAACGCGCTCTGCAGAGTGCTCTTACAGCCTACCGGGAACATCTCTTACAAAGGCCTGTGAAACGCAGTTTCTTTGCAGGCCTGATCTGGCTGAAGTAGAACTTCTGCTCTCGGTGAGCTACATTGCCCTAGAGCTGAAACGCACAACGTGCAGGCTTCTTTCAAAAGAGCGAGCTGGGCCCTAAAGCATCTTGCTTCCAGCTCTTTGGGAAGCTAAGAAACAACGCGCTCTGCAGAGTGCTCTTACAGCCTACCGGGAACATCTCTTACAAAGGCCTGTGAAACGCAGTTTCTTTGCAGGCCTGACCTAGCTGAAGTAGAACTTCTGCTCTGGGTGTGCTACATTGCCCTAGAGCTGAAAGGCACAACGTGCAGGCTTCTTTCCAAAGGGCGAGTTGGACCCCAGAGCATCTTGCTTCCAGCTCTTTAGGAAGCTAAGAAACAACTCGCTCTTCACAGTGCTCTTACAGCCTACTGGGAACATCTCTTACAAAGGCCTGTGAAAGGCAGTTTCTTTACAGGCCTGACCTAGCTGAGGTAGAACTTCAGCTCTGGGTGTGCTATATTGCCCCGAGCTGAAAGGCACAACGTGCAGGCTTCTTTACAAAAGGGCGAGTTGGGCCCCAAAGCATCTTGCTTCCAGCTCTTTTGGAAGGTAAGATATAACTCGCTCTCCACAGTGCTCTTACAGCCTACCGGGAACATCTCTTACAAAGGCCTGTGAAACGCAGTTTCTTTGCAGGCCTGATCTGGCTGAAGTAGAACATCTGCTCAGCTTGTGCTGCAATGCCCTAGAGCTGAAAGGCACAACATGCAGGCTTCTTTCCAAAGGGCGAGTTGGGCTCCAAAGCATCTTGCTTCCAGCTCTTTGGGAAGCTAAGAAACAACTCGCTCTGCACAGTGCTCTTACAGCCTACCGGGAACATCTCTTACAAACGCCTGTGAAACGCAGTTTCTTTGCAGGCCTGATCTGGCTGAAGTAGAACATCTGCTCTGGGTGAGCTCCATTGCCCTAGAGCTGAAAGGCACAACGTGCAGGCTTCTTTCCAAAGGGCGAGTTGGGCCCCAAAGCATCTTGCTTCCAGCTCTTTGTGAAGCTAAGAAACAACGCGCTCTGCACAGTGCTCTTACAGCCTACCGGGAACATCTCTTACAAAGGCCTGTGAAACGCAGTTTCTTTGCAGGCCTGATCTGGCTGAAGTAGAACTTCTGCTCTGCGTGTGTTACATTGCCCTAGAGCTGAAAGGCAAAACGTGCAGGCTTCTTTCCAAATGGCGAGTTGGGCCCCAAAGCATCTTGCTTCCAGCTCTTTGGGAAGCTAAGCAACAACTCGCTCTGCACAGTGCTCTTACAGCCTACCGGCAACATCTCTTACAAAGGCCTGTGAAACGCAGTTTCTTTACAGGCCTGACCTAGCTGAAGTAGAACTTCTGCTCTGGGTGTGCTACATTGCCCTCGAGCTGAAAGGTACAACGTGCAGCCTTCTTTCCAAAGGGCGAGTTCGGCCCCAAAGCATCTTGCTTCCAGCTCTTTGGGAAGCTAAGAAACAACTCGCTCTGCACAGTGCTCTTACAGCCTACCGGGAACATCTCTAACAAAGGCCTGTGAAACGCAGTTTCTTTGCAGGCCTGATCTGGCTGAAGTAGAACTTCTGCTCTGGGTGTGCTACATTGCCCTAGAGCTGAAAGGCACAACATGCAGCCTTCTTTCCAAAGGGCGAGTTGGGCCGCAAAGCATCTTGCTTCCAGCTCTTTGGGAAGCTAAGAAACAACTCGCTCTGCACAGTGCTCTTACTGCCTACCTGGAACATCTCTTATAAACGCCTGTGAAACGCACTTTCTTTGCAGGCCTGTTCTGGCTGAAGTAGAACTTCTGCTCTGCGTGTGTTACATTGCCCTAGAGCTGAAAGGCAAAACGTGCAGGCTTCTTTCCAAAGGGCGAGTTGGGCCCCAAAGCATCTTGCTTCCAGCTCTTTGGGAAGCTAAGAAACAACTCGCTCTGCACAGTGCTCTTACAGCCTACCGGCAACATCTCTAACAAAGGCCTGTGAAACGCAGTTTCTTTGCAGGCCTGATCTGGCTGAAGTAGAACATCTGCTCTGGGTGAGCTCCATTGCCCTGAGCTGAAAGGCACAACGTGCAGGCTTCTTTCCAAAGGGCGAGTTGGGCCCCAAACCATCTTGCTTCCAGCTCTTTGGGAAGCTGAGAAACAGCTCGCTCTGCACAGTGCTCTTACAGCCTACCGGGCACATCTCTTACAAAGGCCTGTGAAACGCAGTTTCTTTGCAGGCCTGATCTGCCTGAAGTAGAACTTCTCCTCGGCGTGTGCTACATTGCCCTAGAGCTGAAACGCACAACGTGCAGGCTTCTTTCAAAAGAGCGAGCTGGGCCCTAAAGCATCTTGCTTCCAGCTCTTTGGGAAGCTAAGAAACAACGCGCTCTGCAGAGTGCTCTTACAGCCTACCGGGAACATCTCTTACAAAGGCCTGTGAAACGCAATTTCTTTGCAGGCCTGACCCAGCTGAAGTAGAACTTCTGCTCTGCGTGTGCTACATTGCCCTAGAGCTGAAAGGCACAACGTGCAGGCTTCTTTCCAAAGGGCGAGTTGGACCCCAGAGCATCTTGCTTCCAGCTCTTTAGGAAGCTAAGAAACAACTCGCTCTGCACAGTGCTCTTACAGCCTACTGGGAAGATCTCTTACAAAGGCCTGTGAAAGGCAGTTTCTTTACAGGCCTGACCTAGCTGAAGTAGAACTTCAGCTCTGGGTGTGCTATATTGCCCCGAGCTGAAAGGCACAACGTGCAGGCTTCTTTCCAAAAGGGCGAGTTGGGCCCCAAAGCATCTTGCTTCCAGCTCTTTTGGAAGCTAAGATATAACTCGCTCTGCACAGTGCTCTTACAGCCTACCGGGAACATCTCTTACAAAGGCCTGTGAAACGCAGTTTCTTTGCAGGCCTGATCTGGCTGAAGTAGAACATCTGCTCAGCTTGTGCTGCAATGCCCTAGAGCTGAAAGGCACAACATGCAGGCTTCTTTCCAAAGGGCGAGTTGGGCCCCAAAGCATCTTGCTTCCAGCTCTTTGGGAAGCTAAGAAACAACTCGCTCTGCACAGTGCTCTTACAGCCTACCGGGAACATCTCTTACAAAGGCCTGTGAAACGCACTTTCTTTGCAGGCCTGATCTGGCTGAAGTAGAACTTCTGCTCTGGGTGTGCTACATTGCCCTAGAGCTGAAACGCACAACGTGCAGGCTTCTTTAAAAAAGGGCGAGTTGGGCCCCAAAGCATCTTGCTTCCAGCTCTTTTGGAAGCTAAGATATAACTCGCTCTCCACAGTGCTCTTACAGCCTACCGGGAACATCTCTTACAAAGGCCTGTGAAACGCACTTTCTTTGCAGGCCTGATCTGGCTGAAGTAGAACTTCTGCTCTGGGTGTGCTACATTGCCCTAGAGCTGAAAGGCACAACGTGCAGGCTTCTTTCCAAAGGGCGAGTTGGGCCGCAAAGCATCTTGCTTCCAGCTCTTTGGGAAGCTAAGAAACAACTCGCTCTGCACAGTGCTCTTACAGCCTACCGGGAACATCTCTTACAAAGGCCTGTGAAACGCAGTTTCTTTGCAGGCCTGATCTGGCTGAAGTAGAACTTCTGCTCTCGGTGTGCCACATTGCCCTAGAGCTGAAACGCACAACGTGAAGGCTTCTTTCAAAAGAGCGAGCTGGGCCCTAAAGCATCTTGCTTCCAGCTCTTTGGGAAGCTAAGAAACGACTCGCTCTGCACAGTGCTCTTACAGCCCACTGGGAACATCTCTTACAAAGGCCTGTGAAACGCAGTTTCTTTGCAGGCCTGATCTGGCTGAAGTAGAACTTCTGCTCTGGGTGTGCTACATTGCCCTGCAGCTGAAAGGCACAAAGTGCAGGCTTCTTTCCAAAGGGCGAGTTGGGACCCAAAGCATCTTGCTTCCAGCTCTTTGGGAAGCTAAGAAACAACTCGCTGTGCACAGTGCTCTTACAGCCTACCGGGAACATCTCTTGCAAAGGCCTGTGAAACGCAGTTTCTTTGCAGGCCTGATCTGGCTGAAGTAGAACATCTGCTGTGGGTGAGCTCCATTGCCCTAGAGCTGAAAGGCACAACGTGCAGGCTTCTTTCCAAAGGGCGAGTTGGGCCCCAAAGCATCTTGCTTCCAGCTCTTTGGGAAGCTAAGAAACAACTCGCTCTGCACAGTGCTCTTACAGCCTACCAGGAACATCTCTTACAAACGCCTGTGAAACGCACTTTCTTTGCAGGCCTGATCTGGCTGAAGTAGAACTTCTGCTCTGCGTGTGTTACATTGCCCTAGAGCTGAAAGGCACAACGTGCAGGCTTCTTTCCAAAGGGCCAGTTGGGCCCCAAAGCATCTTGCTTCCAGCTCTTTGGGAAGCTAAGAAACAACTCGCTCTGCACAGTGCTCTTACAGCCTACCGGGAACATCTCTTACAAAGGCCTGTGAAAGGCAGTTTCTTTGCAGGCCTGATCTGGCTGAAGTAGAACTTCTGCTCTGGGTGTGCTACATTGCCCTGCAGCTGAAAGGCACAACGTGCAGGCTTCTTTCCAAAGGGCGAGTTGGGCCCCAAAGCATCTTGCTTCCAGCTCTTTGGGAAGCTAAGAAACAACTCGCTCTGCACAGTGCTCTTACAGCCTACCGGGAACATCTCTTACAAAGGCCTGTGAAATGCAGTTTCTTTGCAGGCCTGATCTGGCTGAAGTAGAACTTCTGCTCTGGGTGAGCTACATTGCCCTAGAGCTGAAAGGAACAACACGCAGGCTTCTTTCCAAAGGGCGAGTTGGGCCCCAAAGCATCTTGCTTCCAGCTCTTTGGGAAGCTAAGAAACATCTCGCTCTGCACAGTGCTCTTACAGCCTACCGGGAACATCTCTTACAAAGGCCTGTGAAACGCAGTTTCTTTGCACGCCTGATCTGGCTGAAGTGTAACTTCTGCTCTGGGTGTGCTCCATTGCCCTAGAGCTGAAAGGCACAACGTGCAGGCTTCTTTCCAAAGGGCGAGTTGGGCCCCAAACCATTTTGCTTCCAGCTCTTTGGGAAGCTAAGAAACAGCTCGCTCTGCACAGTGCTCTTACAGCCTAACGGGAACATCTCTTACAAAGGCCTGTGAAACGCAGTTATTTTGCAGGCCCGATCTGGCTGAAGTTGAAGTTCTGCTCTGCGTGAGCTACATTGCCCTAGAGCTGGAAGGCACAACGTGCAGGCTTCTTTCCAAAGGGCGAGTTGGGCCCCAAAGCATCTTGCTTCCATCTCTTTGGGAAGCCAAGAAACAACTCGCTCTGCACTGTGCTCTTACAGCCTACCGGGAACATCTCTTACAAGGGCCTGTGAAATGCAGTTTCTTTGCAGGCCTGATCTGGCTGAAGTAGAACTTCTGCTCTGCGTGTGTTACATTGCCCTAGAGCTCAAAGGCAATACGTGCAGGCTTCTATCCTGAGGGCGAGTTGGGCCCCAAAGCATCTTGCTTCCAGCTCTTTGGGAAGCTAAGAAACAACTCGCTCTGCACAGTGCTCTTACAGCCTACGGGCAACATATCTTACAAAGGCCTGTGAAACGCAGTTTCTTTTCAGGCCTGATCTGGCTGAAGTAGAACTTCTGCTCTGCGTGTGCTACATTGCCCTAGAGCTGAAAGGCCCAAAGTGCAGGCTTCTCTCCAAAGGGTGAGTTGAGCCTAAAGCATCTTGCTTCCAGCTCTTTGGGAAGCTAAGAAACAACTCGCTCTGCACAGTGCTCTTACAGCCTACCGGGAACATCTCTTGCAAAGGCCTGTGAAACGCAGTTTCTTTGCAGGCCTGATCTGGCTGAAGTAGAACATCTGCTGTGGGTGAGCTCCATTGCCCTAGAGCTGAAAGGCACAAAGTGCAGGCTTCTTTCCAAAGGGCGAGTTGGGCCCCAAAGCATCTTGCTTCCAGCTCTTTGGGAAGCTAAGAAACAACTCGCTCTGCACAGTGCTCTTACAGCCTACCAGGAACATCTCTTACAAACGCCTGTGAAACGCACTTTCTTTGCAGGCCTGATCTGGCTGAAGTAGAACTTCTGCTCTGCGTGTGTTACATTGCCCTAGAGCTGAAAGGCACAACGTGCAGGCTTCTTTCCAAAGGGCCAGTTGGGCCCCAAAGCATCTTGCTTCCAGCTCTTTGGGAAGCTAAGAAACAACTCGCTCTGCACAGTGCTCTTACAGCCTACCGGGAACATCTCTTACAAAGGCCTGTGAAAGGCAGTTTCTTTGCAGGCCTGATCTGGCTGAAGTAGAACTTCTGCTCTGGGTGTGCTACATTGCCCTGCAGCTGAAAGGCACAACGTGCAGGCTTCTTTCCAAAGGGCGAGTTGGGCCCCAAAGCATCTTGCTTCCAGCTCTTTGGGAAGCTAAGAAACAACTCGCTCTGCACAGTGCTCTTACAGCCTACCGGGAACATCTCTTACAAAGGCCTGTGAAATGCAGTTTCTTTGCAGGCCTGATCTGGCTGAAGTAGAACTTCTGCTCTGGGTGAGCTACATTGCCCTAGAGCTGAAAGGAACAACACGCAGGCTTCTTTCCAAAGGGCGAGTTGGGCCCCAAAGCATCTTGCTTCCAGCTCTTTGGGAAGCTAAGAAACATCTCGCTCTGCACAGTGCTCTTACAGCCTACCGGGAACATCTCTTACAAAGGCCTGTGAAACGCAGTTTCTTTGCACGCCTGATCTGGCTGAAGTGTAACTTCTGCTCTGGGTGTGCTCCATTGCCCTAGAGCTGAAAGGCACAACGTGCAGGCTTCTTTCCAAAGGGCGAGTTGGGCCCCAAACCATTTTGCTTCCAGCTCTTTGGGAAGCTAAGAAACAGCTCGCTCTGCACAGTGCTCTTACAGCCTAACGGGAACATCTCTTACAAAGGCCTGTGAAACGCAGTTATTTTGCAGGCCCGATCTGGCTGAAGTTGAAGTTCTGCTCTGCGTGAGCTACATTGCCCTAGAGCTGGAAGGCACAACGTGCAGGCTTCTTTCCAAAGGGCGAGTTGGGCCCCAAAGCATCTTGCTTCCATCTCTTTGGGAAGCCAAGAAACAACTCGCTCTGCACTGTGCTCTTACAGCCTACCGGGAACATCTCTTACAAGGGCCTGTGAAATGCAGTTTCTTTGCAGGCCTGATCTGGCTGAAGTAGAACTTCTGCTCTGCGTGTGTTACATTGCCCTAGAGCTCAAAGGCAATACGTGCAGGCTTCTATCCTGAGGGCGAGTTGGGCCCCAAAGCATCTTGCTTCCAGCTCTTTGGGAAGCTAAGAAACAACTCGCTCTGCACAGTGCTCTTACAGCCTACGGGCAACATATCTTACAAAGGCCTGTGAAACGCAGTTTCTTTTCAGGCCTGATCTGGCTGAAGTAGAACTTCTGCTCTGCGTGTGCTACATTGCCCTAGAGCTGAAAGGCCCAAAGTGCAGGCTTCTCTCCAAAGGGTGAGTTGAGCCTAAAGCATCTTGCTTCCAGCTCTTTGGGAAGCTAAGAAACAACTCGCTCTGCACAGTGCTCTTACAGCCTACCGGCAACATCTCTTACAAACGCCTGTGAAACGCACTTTCTTTGCAGGCCTGATGTGGCTGAAGTAGAACTTCTGCTCTGGGTGTGCTACATTGCCCTAGAGCTGAAAGACGCAACGTGCAGGCTTCTTTCCAAAGGGCGAGTTGGGCCCCAAACCATCTTGCTTCCAGCTCTTTGGGAAGCTGAGAAACAGCTCGCTCTGCACAGTGATCTTACAGCCTACCGGGCACATCTCTTACAAAGGCCTGTGAAACGCAGTTTCTTTGCAGGCCTGATCTGGCTGAAGTAGAACTTCTCCTCGGCGTGTGCTACATTGCCCTAGAGCTGAAACGCACAACGTGCAGGCTTCTTTCAAAAGAGCGAGCTGGGCCCTAAAGCATCTTGCTTCCAGCTCTTTGGGAAGCTAAGAAACAACGCGCTCTGCAGAGTGCTCTTACAGCCTACCGGGAACATCTCTTACAAAGGCCTGTGAAACGCAGTTTCTTTGCAGGCCTGATCTGGCTGAAGTAGAACTTCTGCTCTGGGTGAGCTACATTGCCCTAGAGCTGAAAGGAACAACATGCAGGCTTCTTTCCAAAGGGCGAGTTGGGCCCCAAACCATCTTGCTTCCAGCTCTTTGGGAAGCTGAGAAACAGCTCGCTCTGCACAGTGCTCTTACAGCCTACCGGGCACATCTCTTACAAAGGCCTGTGAAACGCAGTTTCTTTGCAGGCCTGATCTGCCTGAAGTAGAACTTCTCCTCGACGTGTGCTACATTGCCCTAGAGCTGAAACGCACAACGTGCAGGCTTCTTTCCAAAGGGCGAGTTGGACCCCAGAGCATCTTGCTTCCAGCTCTTTAGGAAGCTAAGAGACAACTCGCTCTGCACAGTGCTCTTACAGCCTACTGGGAACATCTCTTACAAAGGCCTGTGACAGGCAGTTTCTTTACAGGACTGACCTAGCTGAAGTAGAACTTCAGCTCTGGGTGTGCTATATTGCCCCGAGCTGAAAGGCACAACGTGCAGGCTTCTTTAAAAAAGGGCGAGTTGGGCCCCAAAGCATCTTGCTTCCAGCTCTTTGGGAAGCTAAGAAACAACTCGCTCTGCACAGTGCTCTTACAGCCTACCGGGCACATCTCTTACAAACGCCTGTGAAACGCACTTTCTTTGCAGGCCTGATCTGGCTGAAGTAGAACTTCTGCTCTGGGTGTGCTACATTGCCCTAGAGGTGAAAGACGCAACGTGCAGGCTTCTTTCCAAATGGCGAGTTTGGCCCCAAAGCATCTTGCTTCCAGCTCTTTGGGAAGCTAAGAAACAACTCGCTCTGCACAGTGCTCTTACAGCCTACCGGCAACATCTGTTACAAAGGCCTGTGAAACGCAGTTTCTTTGAAGGCCCGATCTGGCTGAAGTTGAACTTCTGCTCTGCGTGTGCTCCATTGCCCTAGAGCTGAAAGGCACAACATGCAGGCTTCTTTCCAAAGGGCGAGTTGGGCCGCAAAGCATCTTGCTTCCAGCTCTTTGGCAAGCTAAGAAACAACTCGCTCTGCACAGTGCTCTTACAGCCTACCGGGAACATCTCTTACAAAGGCCTGTGAAACGCAGTTTCTTTGCAGGCCTGATCTGGCTGAAGTAGAACTTCTGCTCTCGGTGTGCTACATTGCCCTAGAGCTGAAGCGCACAACGTGCAATCTTCTTTCAAAAGAGCGTGCTGGGCCCTAAAGCATCTTGCTTCCAGCTCTTTGGGAAGGTAAGAAACGACTCGCTCTGCACAGTGCTCTTACAGCCTACTGGGAACATCTCTTACAAAGGCCTGTGAAAGGCAGTTTCTTTGCAGGCCTGATCTGGCTGAAGTAGAACTTCTGCTCTGGGTGTGCTACATTGCCCTGCAGCTGAAAGGCACAACGTGCAGGCTTCTTTCCAAAGGGCGAGTTGGGCCCCAAAGCATCTTGCTTCCAGCTCTTTGGGAAGCTAAGAAACAACTCGCTCTGCACAGTGCTCTTACAGCCTACCGGGAACATCTCTTACAAAGGCCTGTGAAATGCAGTTTCTTTGCAGGCCTGATCTGGCTGAAGTAGAACTTCTGCTCTGGGTGAGCTACATTGCCCTAGAGCTGAAAGGAACAACACGCAGACTTCTTTCCAAAGGGCGAGTTGGGCCCCAAAGCATCTTGCTTCCAGCTCTTTGGGAAGCTAAGAAACATCTCGCTCTGCACAGTGCTCTTACAGCCTACCGGGAACATCTCTTACAAAGGCCTGTGAAACGCAGTTTCTTTGCACGCCTGATCTGGCTGAAGTGTAACTTCTGCTCTGGGTGTGCTCCATTGCCCTAGAGCTGAAAGGCACAACGTGCAGGCTTCTTTCCAAAGGGCGAGTTGGGCCCCAAACCATTTTGCTTCCAGCTCTTTGGGAAGCTAAGAAACAGCTCGCTCTGCACAGTGCTCTTACAGCCTACCGGGAACATCTCTTACAAAGGCCTGTGAAACGCAGTTATTTTGCAGGCCCGATCTGGCTGAAGTTGAAGTTCTGCTCTGCGTGTGCTACATTGCCCTAGAGCTGGAAGGCACAACGTGCAGGCTTCTTTCCAAAGGGCGAGTTGGGCCCCAAAGCATCTTGCTTCCATCTCTTTGGGAAGCCAAGAAACAACTCGCTCTGCACTGTGCTCTTACAGCCTACCGGGAACATCTCTTACAAGGGCCTGTGAAACGCAGTTTCTTTGCAGGCCTGATCTGGCTGAAGTAGAACTTCTGCTCTGCGTGTGTTACATTGCCCTAGAGCTGAAAGGCAATACGTGCAGGCTTCTATCCTGAGGGCGAGTTGGGCCCCAAAGCATCTTGCTTCCAACTCTTTGGGAAGCTAAGAAACAACTCGCTCTGCACAGTGCTCTTACAGCCTACGGGCAACATATCTTACAAAGGCCTGTGAAACGCAGTTTCTTTTCAGGCCTGATCTGACTGAAGTAGAACTTCTGCTCTGCGTGTGCTACATTGCCCTAGAGCTGAAAGGCCCAAAGTGCAGGCTTCTTTCCAAAGGGCGAGTTGAGCCCTAAAGCATCTTGCTTCCAGCTCTTTGGGAAGCTAAGAAACAACTCGCTCTGCACAGTGCTCTTACATCCTACCGGCAACATCTCTTACAAACGCCTGTGAAACGCACTTTCTTTGCAGGCCTGATGTGGCTGAAGTAGAACTTCTGCTCTGGGTGTGCTACATTGCCCTAGAGCTGAAAGACGCAACGTGCAGGCTTCTTTCCAAAGGGCGAGTTGGGCCCCAAACCATCTTGCTTCCAGCTCTTTGGGAAGCTGAGAAACAGCTCGCTCTGCACAGTGCTCTTACAGCCTACTGGGCACATCTCTTACAAAGGCCTGTGAAACGCAGTTTCTTTGCAGGCCTGATCTGGCTGAAGTAGAACTTCTCCTCGGCGTGTGCTACATTGCCCTAGAGCTGAAACGCACAACATGCAGGCTTCTTTCAAAAGAGCGAGCTGGGCCCTAAAGCATCTTGCTTCCAGCTCTTTGGGAAGCTAAGAAACAACGCGCTCTGCAGAGTGCTCTTACAGCCTACCGGGAACATCTCTTACAAAGGCCTGTGAAACGCAGTTTCTTTGCAGGCCTGATCTGGCTGAAGTAGAACTTCTGCTCTGGGTGAGCTACATTGCCCTAGAGCTGAAAGGAACAACATGCAGGCTTCTTTCCAAAGGGCGAGTTGGGCCCCAAACCATCTTGCTTCCAGCTCTTTGGGAAGCTGAGAAACAGCTCGCTCTGCACAGTGCTCTTACAGCCTACCGGGCAGATCTCTTACAAAGGCCTGTGAAACGCAGTTTCTTTGCAGGCCTGATCTGCCTGAAGTAGAACTTCTCCTCGGCGTGTGCTATATTGCCCTAGAGCTGAAACGCACAACGTGCAGGCTTCTTTCAAAAGAGCGAGCTGGGCCCTAAAGCATCTTGCTTCCAGCTCTTTGGGAAGCTAAGAAACAACGCGCTCTGCAGAGTGCTCTTACAGCCTACCGGGAACATCTCTTACAAAGGCCTGTGAAACGCAGTTTCTTTGCAGGCCTGACCTAGCTGAAGTAGAACTTCTGCTCTGGGTGTGCTACATTGCCCTAGAGCTGAAAGGCACAACGTGCAGGCTTCTTTCCAAAGGGCGAGTTGGACCCCAGAGCATCTTGCTTCCAGCTCTTTAGGAAGCTAAGAAACAACTCGCTCTGCACAGTGCTCTTACAGCCTACTGGGAACATCTCTTACAAAGGCCTGTGAAAGGCAGTTTCTTTACAGGCCTGACCTAGCTGAAGTAGAACTTCAGCTCTGGGTGTGTTATATTGCCCCGAGCTGAAAGGCACAACGTGCAGGCTTCTTTACAAAAGGGCGAGTTGGGCCCCAAAGCATCTTGCTTCCAGCTCTTTTGGAAGCTAAGATATAACTCGCTCTCCACAGTGCTCTTACAGCCTACCGGGAACATCTCTTACAAAGGCCTGTGAAACGAACTTTCTTTGCAGGCCTGATCTGGCTGAAGTGTAACTTCTGCTCTGGGTGTGCTACATTGCCCTAGAGCTGAAAGGCACAACGTGCAGGCTTCTTTCCAAAGGGCGAGTTGGGCCGCAAAGCATCTTGCTTCCAGCTCTTTGGGAAGCTAAGAAACAACTCGCTCTGCACAGTGCTCTTACAGCCTACCGGGAACATCTCTTACAAAGGCCTGTGAAACGCAGTTTCTTTGCAGGCCTGATCTGGCTGAAGTAGAACTTCTGCTCTCGGTGTGCTACATTGCCCTAGAGCTGAAACGCACAACGTGAAGGCTTCTTTCAAAAGAGCGAGCTGGGCCCTAAAGCATCTTGCTTCCAGCTCTTTGGGAAGCTAAGAAACGACTCGCTCTGCACAGTGCTCTTACAGCCCACTGGGAACATCTCTTACAAAGGCCTGTGAAACGCAGTTTCTTTGCAGGCCTGATCTGGCTGAAGTAGAACTTCTGCTCTGGGTGTGCTACATTGCCCTGCAGCTGAAAGGCACAAAGTGCAGGCTTCTTTCCAAAGGGCGAGTTGGGCCCCAAAGCATCTTGCTTCCAGCTCTTTGGGAAGCTAAGAAACAACTCGCTGTGCACAGTGCTCTTACAGCCTACCGGGAACATCTCTTGCAAAGGCCTGTGAAACGCAGTTTCTTTGCAGGCCTGATCTGGCTGAAGTAGAACATCTGCTGTGGGTGAGCTCCATTGCCCTAGAGCTGAAAGGCACAACGTGCAGGCTTCTTTCCAAAGGGCGAGTTGGGCCCCAAAGCATCTTGCTTCCAGCTCTTTGGGAAGCTAAGAAACAACTCGCTCTGCACAGTGCTCTTACAGCCTACCAGGAACATCTCTTACAAACGCCTGTGAAACGCACTTTCTTTGCAGGCCTGATCTGGCTGAAGTAGAACTTCTGCTCTGCGTGTGTTACATTGCCCTAGAGCTGAAAGGCACAACGTGCAGGCTTCTTTCCAAAGGGCCAGTTGGGCCCCAAAGCATCTTGCTTCCAGCTCTTTGGGAAGCTAAGAAACAACTCGCTCTGCACAGTGCTCTTACAGCCTACCGGGAACATCTCTTACAAAGGCCTGTGAAAGGCAGTTTCTTTGCAGGCCTGATCTGGCTGAAGTAGAACTTCTGCTCTGGGTGTGCTACAGTGCCCTGCAGCTGAAAGGCACAACGTGCAGGCTTCTTTCCAAAGGGCGAGTTGGGCCCCAAAGCATCTTGCTTCCAGCTCTTTGGGAAGCTAAGAAACAACTCGCTCTGCACAGTGCTCTTACAGCCTACCGGGAACATCTCTTACAAAGGCCTGTGAAATGCAGTTTCTTTGCAGGCCTGATCTGGCTGAAGTAGAACTTCTGCTCTGGGTGAGCTACATTGCCCTAGAGCTGAAAGGAACAACACGCAGGCTTCTTTCCAAAGGGCGAGTTGGGCCCCAAAGCATCTTGCTTCCAGCTCTTTGGGAAGCTAAGAAACATCTCGCTCTGCACAGTGCTCTTACAGCCTACCGGGAACATCTCTTACAAAGGCCTGTGAAACGCAGTTTCTTTGCACGCCTGATCTGGCTGAAGTGTAACTTCTGCTCTGGGTGTGCTCCATTGCCCTAGAGCTGAAAGGCACAACGTGCAGGCTTCTTTCCAAAGGGCGAGTTGGGCCCCAAACCATTTTGCTTCCAGCTCTTTGGGAAGCTAAGAAACAGCTCGCTCTGCACAGTGCTCTTACAGCCTACCGGGAACATCTCTTACAAAGGCCTGTGAAACGCAGTTATTTTGCAGGCCCGATCTGGCTGAAGTTGAAGTTCTGCTCTGCGTGAGCTACATTGCCCTAGAGCTGGAAGGCACAACGTGCAGGCTTCTTTCCAAAGGGCGAGTTGGGCCCCAAAGCATCTTGCTTCCATCTCTTTGGGAAGCCAAGAAACAACTCGCTCTGCACTGTGCTCTTACAGCCTACCGGGAACATCTCTTACAAGGGCCTGTGAAACGCAGTTTCTTTGCAGGCCTGATCTGGCTGAAGTAGAACTTCTGCTCTGCGTGTGTTACATTGCCCTAGAGCTCAAAGGCAATACGTGCAGGCTTCTATCCTGAGGGCGAGTTGGGCCCCAAAGCATCTTGCTTCCAGCTCTTTGGGAAGCTAAGAAACAACTCGCTCTGCACAGTGCTCTTACAGCCTACGGGCAACATATCTTACAAAGGCCTGTGAAACGCAGTTTCTTTTCAGGCCTGATCTGGCTGAAGTAGAACTTCTGCTCTGCGTGTGCTACATTGCCCTAGAGCTGAAAGGCCCAAAGTGCAGGCTTCTTTCCAAAGGGTGAGTTGAGCCTAAAGCATCTTGCTTCCAGCTCTTTGGGAAGCTAAGAAACAACTCGCTCTGCACAGTGCTCTTACAGCCTACCGGCAACATCTCTTACAAACGCCTGTGAAACGCACTTTCTTTGCAGGCCTGATGTGGCTGAAGTAGAACTTCTGCTCTGGGTGTGCTACATTGGCCTAGAGCTGAAAGACGCAACGTGC
The DNA here is from genome assembly GCF_037783145.1 of Equus przewalskii. NCBI lineage: Eukaryota > Metazoa > Chordata > Mammalia > Perissodactyla > Equidae > Equus > Equus przewalskii. The sequence continues at coordinate 101,302 of NW_027228051.1, forward strand.
AGGCTTCTTTCCAAAGGGCGAGTTGGGCCCCAAACCATCTTGCTTCCAGCTCTTTGGGAAGCTGAGAAACAGCTCGCTCTGCACAGTGATCTTACAGCCTACCGGGCACATCTCTTACAAAGGCCTGTGAAACGCAGTTTCTTTGCAGGCCTGATCTGGCTGAAGTAGAACTTCTCCTCGGCGTGTGCTACATTGCCCTAGAGCTGAAACGCACAACGTGCAGGCTTCTTTCAAAAGAGCGAGCTGGGCCCTAAAGCATCTTGCTTCCAGCTCTTTGGGAAGCTAAGAAACAACGCGCTCTGCAGAGTGCTCTTACAGCCTACCGGGAACATCTCTTACAAAGGTCTGTGAAACGCAGTTTCTTTGCAGGCCTGATCTGGCTGAAGTAGAACTTCTGCTCTGGGTGAGCTACATTGCCCTAGAGCTGAAAGGAACAACAGGCAGGCTTCTTTCCAAAGGGCGAGTTGGGACCCAAACCATCTTGCTTCCAGCTCTTTGGGAAGCTGAGAAACAGCTCGCTCTGCACAGTGCTCTTACAGCCTACCGGGCACATCTCTTACAAAGGCCTGTGAAACGCAGTTTCTTTGCAGGCCTGATCTGCCTGAAGTAGAACTTCTCCTCGACGTGTGCTACATTGCCCTAGAGCTGAAACGCACAACGTGCAGGCTTCTTTCCAAAGGGCGAGTTGGACCCCAGAGCATCTTGCTTCCAGCTCTTTAGGAAGCTAAGAGACAACTCGCTCTGCACAGTGCTCTTACAGCCTACTGGGAACATCTCTTACAAAGGCCTGTGACAGGCAGTTTCTTTACAGGCCTGACCTAGCTGAAGTAGAACTTCAGCTCTGGGTGTGCTATATTGCCCCGAGCTGAAAGGCACAACGTGCAGGCTTCTTTAAAAAAGGGCGAGTTGGGCCCCAAAGCATCTTGCTTCCAGCTCTTTGGGAAGCTAAGAAACAACTCGCTCTGCACAGTGCTCTTACAGCCTACCGGGAACATCTCTTACAAACGCCTGTGAAACGCACTTTCTTTGCAGGCCTGATCTGGCTGAAGTAGAACTTCTGCTCTGGGTGTGCTACATTGCCCTAGAGGTGAAAGACGCAACGTGCAGGCTTCTTTCCAAATGGCGAGTTTGGCCCCAAAGCATCTTGCTTCCAGCTCTTTGGGAAGCTAAGAAACAACTCGCCCTGCACAGTGCTCTTACAGACTACCGGGAACATCTCTTACAAAGGCCTGTGAAACACAGTTTCTTTACAGGCCTGACCTAGCTGAAGTAGAACTTCTGCTCTGGGTGTGCTACATTGCCCTGCAGCTGAAAGGCACAACGTGCAGGCTTCTTTCCAAAGGGCGAGTTGGGCCCCAAAGCATCTTGCTTCCAGCTCTTTGGGAAGCTAAGAAACAACTCGCTCTGCACAGTGCTCTTACAGCCTACCGGCAACATCTGTTACAAAGGCCTGTGAAACGCAGTTTCTTTGCAGGCCCGATCTGGCTGAAGTTGAACTTCTGCTCTGCGTGTGCTCCATTGCCCTAGAGCTGAAAGGCACAACATGCAGGCTTCTTTCCAAAGGGCGAGTTGGACCCCAGAGCATCTTGCTTCCAGCTCTTTAGGAAGCTAAGAAACAACTCGCTCTGCACAGTGCTCTTACAGCCTACTGGGAACATCTCTTACAAAGGCCTGTGAAAGGCAGTTTCTTTACAGGCCTGACCTAGCTGAAGTAGAACTTCAGCTCTGGGTGTGTTATATTGCCCCGAGCTGAAAGGCACAACGTGCAGGCTTCTTTACAAAAGGGCGAGTTGGGCCCCAAAGCATCTTGCTTCCAGCTCTTTTGGAAGCTAAGATATAACTCGCTCTCCACAATGCTCTTACAGCCTACCGGGAACATCTCTTTCAAAGGCCTGTGAAACGCAGTTTCTTTGCAGGCCTGATCTGGCTGAAGTAGAACATCTGCTCAGCTTGTGCTGCAATGCCCTAGAGCTGAAAGGCACAACATGCAGGCTTCTTTCCAAAGGGCGAGTTGGGCCCCAAAGCATCTTGCTTCCAGCTCTTTGGGAAGCTAAGAAACAACTCGCTCTGCACAGTGCTCTTACAGCCTACCGGGAACATCTCTTACAAACGCCTGTGAAACGCACTTTCTTTGCAGGCCTGATCTGGCTGAAGTAGAACTTCTGCTCTGGGTGTGCTACATTGCCCTAGAGCTGAAAGGCACAACGTGCAGGCTTCTTTCCAAAGGGCGAGTTGGGCCGCAAAGCATCTTGCTTCCAGCTCTTTGGGAAGCTAAGAAACAACTCGCTCTGCACAGTGCTCTTACAGCCTACCGGGAACCTCTCTTGCAAAGGCCTGTGAAACGCAGTTTCTTTGCAGGCCTGATCTGGCTGAAGTAGAACTTCTGCTCTCGGTGTGCTACATTGCCCTAGAGCTGAAACGCACAACATGAAGGCTTCTTTCAAAAGAGCGAGCTGGGCCCTAAAGCATCTTGCTTCCAGCTCTTTGGGAAGCTAAGAAACGACTCGCTCTGCACAGTGCTCTTACAGCCCACTGGGAACATCTCTTACAAAGGCCTGTGAAACGCAGTTTCTTTGCAGGCCTGATCTGGCTGAAGTAGAACTTCTGCTCTGGGTGTGCTACATTGCCCTGCAGCTGAAAGGCACAAAGTGCAGGCTTCTTTCCAAAGGGCGAGTTGGGCCCCAAAGCATCTTGCTTCCAGCTCTTTGGGAAGCTAAGAAACAACTCGCTGTGCACAGTGCTCTTACAGCCTACCGGGAACATCTCTTGCAAAGGCCTGTGAAACGCAGTTTCTTTGCAGGCCTGATCTGGCTGAAGTAGAACATCTGCTGTGGGTGAGCTCCATTGCCCTAGAGCTGAAAGGCACAACGTGCAGGCTTCTTTCCAAAGGGCGAGTTGGGCCCCAAAGCATCTTGCTTCCAGCTCTTTGGGAAGCTAAGAAACAACTCGCTCTGCACAGTGCTCTTACAGCCTACCAGGAACATCTCTTACAAACGCCTGTGAAACGCAGTTTCTTGGCAGGCCTGATGTGGCTGAAGTAGAACTTCTGCTCTGCGTGTGTTACATTGCCCTAGGGCTGAAAGGCAAAACGTGCAGGCTTCTTTCCAAAGGGCGAGTTGGGCCCCAAAGCATCTTGCTTCCAGCTCTTTGGGAAGCTAAGAAACAACTCGCTCTGCACAGTGCTCTTACAGCCTACCGGGAACATCTCTTACAAAGGCCTGTGAAATGCAGTTTCTTTGCAGGCCCGATCTGGCTGAAGTTGAACTTCTGCTCTGCGTGTGCTACATTGCCCTAGAGCTGAAAGGCACAACATGCAGGCTTCTTTCCAAGGGGTGAGTTGGGCTGCAAAGCATCTTGCTTCCAGCTCTTTGGGAAGCTAAGAAACAACTCGCTCTGCACAGTGCTCTTACAGCCTACCGGGAACATCTCTTACAAAGGCCTGTGAAACGCAGTTTCTTTGCAGGGCTGATCTGGCTGAAGTAGAACTTCTGCTCTCGGTGTGCTACATTGCCCTAGAGCTGAAGCGCACAACGTGCAATCTTCTTTCAAAAGAGCGTGATGGGCCCTAAAGCATCTTGCTTCCAGCTCTTTGGGAAGGTAAGAAACGACTCGCTCTGCACAGTGCTCTTACAGCCTACTGGGAACATCTCTTACAAAGGCCTGTGAAAGGCAGTTTCTTTGCAGGCCTGATCTGGCTGAAGTAGAACTTCTGCTCTGGGTGTGCTACATTGCCCTGCAGCTGAAAGGCACAACGTGCAGGCTTCTTTCCAAAGGGCGAGTTGGGCCCCAAAGCATCTTGCTTCCAGCTCTTTGGGAAGCTAAGAAACAACTCGCTCTGCACAGTGCTCTTACAGCCTACCGGGAACATCTCTTACAAAGGCCTGTGAAATGCAGTTTCTTTGCAGGCCTGATCTGGCTGAAGTAGAACTTCTGCTCTGGGTGAGCTACATTGCCCTAGAGCTGAAAGGAACAACACGCAGGCTTCTTTCCAAAGGGCGAGTTGGGCCCCAAAGCATCTTGCTTCCAGCTCTTTGGGAAGCTAAGAAACATCTCGCTCTGCACAGTGCTCTTACAGCCTACCGGGAACATCTCTTACAAAGGCCTGTGAAACGCAGTTTCTTTGCACGCCTGATCTGGCTGAAGTGTAACTTCTGCTCTGGGTGTGCTCCATTGCCGTAGAGCTGAAAGGCACAACGTGCAGGCTTCTTTCCAAAGGGCGAGTTGGGCCCCAAAGCATCTTGCTTCCAGCTCTTTGGGAAGCTAAGAAACAGCTCGCTCTGCACAGTGCTCTTACAGCCTACCGGGAACATCTCTTACAAAGGCCTGTGAAACGCAGTTATTTTGCAGGCCCGATCTGGCTGAAGTTGAAGTTCTGCTCTGGGTGTGCTACATTGCCCTAGAGCTGGAAGGCACAACGTGCAGGCTTCTTTCCAAAGGGCGAGTTGGGCCCCAAAGCATCTTGCTTCCATCTCTTTGGGAAGCCAAGAAACAACTCGCTCTGCACTGTGCTCTTACAGCCTACCGGGAACATCTCTTACAAGGGCCTGTGAAACGCAGTTTCTTTGCAGGCCTGATCTGGCTGAAGTAGAACTTCTGCTCTGCGTGTGTTACATTGCCCTAGAGCTGAAAGGCAATACGTGCAGGCTTCTATCCTGAGGGCGAGTTGGGCCCCAAAGCATCTTGCTTCCAGCTCTTTGGGAAGCTAAGAAACAACTCGCTCTGCACAGTGCTCTTACAGCCTACGGGCAACATATCTTACAAAGGCCTGTGAAACGCAGTTTCTTTTCAGGCCTGATCTGGCTGAAGTAGAACTTCTGCTCTGCGTGTGCTACATTGCCCTAGAGCTGAAAGACGCAACGTGCAGGCTTCTTTCCAAAGGGCGAGTTGGGCCCCAAACCATCTTGCTTCCAGCTCTTTGGGAAGCTGAGAAACAGCTCGCTCTGCACAGTGATCTTACAGCCTACCGGGCACATCTCTTACAAAGGCCTGTGAAACGCAGTTTCTTTGCAGGCCTGATCTGGCTGAAGTAGAACTTCTCCTCGGCGTGTGCTACATTGCCCTAGAGCTGAAACGCACAACGTGCAGGCTTCTTTCAAAAGAGCGAGCTGGGCCCTAAAGCATCTTGCTTCCAGCTCTTTGGGAAGCTAAGAAACAACGCGCTCTGCAGAGTGCTCTTACAGCCTACCGGGAACATCTCTTACAAAGGCCTGTGAAACGCAGTTTCTTTGCAGGCCTGATCTGGCTGAAGTAGAACTTCTGCTCTGGGTGAGCTACATTGCCCTAGAGCTGAAAGGAACAACATGCAGGCTTCTTTCCAAAGGGCGAGTTGGGCCCCAAACCATCTTGCTTCCAGCTCTTTGGGAAGCTGAGAAACAGCTCGCTCTGCACAGTGCTCTTACAGCCTACCGGGCACATCTCTTACAAAGGCCTGTGAAACGCAGTTTCTTTGCAGGCCTGATCTGCCTGAAGTAGAACTTCTCCTCGACGTGTGCTACATTGCCCTAGAGCTGAAACGCACAACGTGCAGGCTTCTTTCCAAAGGGCGAGTTGGACCCCAGAGAATCTTGCTTCCAGCTCTTTAGGAAGCTAAGAGACAACTCGCTCTGCACAGTGCTCTTACAGCCTACTGGGAACATCTCTTACAAAGGCCTGTGACAGGCAGTTTCTTTACAGGCCTGACCTAGCTGAAGTAGAACTTCAGCTTTGGGTGTGCTATATTGCCCCGAGCTGAAAGGCACAACGTGCAGGCTTCTTTAAAAAAGGGCGAGTTGGGCCCCAAAGCATCTTGCTTCCAGCTCTTTCGGAAGCTAAGAAACAACTCGCTCTGCACAGTGCTCTTACAGCCTACCGGGAACATCTCTTACAAACGCCTGTGAAACGCACTTTCTTTGCAGGCCTGATCTGGCTGAAGTAGAACTTCTGCTCTGGGTGTGCTACATTGCCCTAGAGGTGAAAGACGCAACGTGCAGGCTTCTTTCCAAATGGCGAGTTTGGCCCCAAAGCATCTTGCTTCCAGCTCTTTGGGAAGCTAAGAAACAACTCGCCCTGCACAGTGCTCTTACAGACTACCGGGAACATCTCTTACAAAGGCTTGTGAAACGCAGTTTCTTTACAGGCCTGACCTAGCTGAAGTAGAACTTCTGCTCTGGGTGTGCTACATTGCCCTAGAGCTGAAAGGCACAACGTGCAGGCTTCTTTCCAAAGGGCGAGTTGGACCCCAGAGCATCTTGCTTCCAGCTCTTTAGGAAGCTAAGAAACAACTCGCTCTGCACAGTGCTCTTACAGCCTACTGGGAACATCTCTTACAAAGGCCTGTGAAAGGCAGTTTCTTTACAGGCCTGACCTAGCTGAAGTAGAACTTCAGCTCTGGGTGTGCTATATTGCCCCGAGCTGAAAGGCACAACGTGCAGGCTTCTTTACAAAAGGGCGAGTTGGACCCCAAAGCATCTTGCTTCCAGCTCTTTTGGAAGCTAAGATATAACTCGCTCTCCACAGTGCTCTTACAGACTACCGGGAACATCTCTTACAAAGGCCTGTGAAACGCAGTTTCTTTGCAGGCCTGATCTGGCTGAAGTAGAACATCTGCTCAGCTTGTGCTGCAATGCCCTAGAGCTGAAAGGCACAACATGCAGGCTTCTTTCCAAAGGGCGAGTTGGGCCCCAAAGCATCTTGCTTCCAGCTCTTTGGGAAGCTAAGAAACAACTCGCTCTGCACAGTGCTCTTACAGCCTACCGGGAACATCTCTTACAAACTCCTGTGAAACGCACTTTCTTTGCAGGCCTGATCTGGCTGAAGTAGAACTTCTGCTCTGGGTGTGCTACATTGCCCTAGAGCTGAAAGGCACAACGTGCAGGCTTCTTTCCAAAGGGCGAGTTGGGCCGCAAAGCATCTTGCTTCCAGCTCTTTGGGAAGCTAAGAAACAACTCGCTCTCCACAGTGCTCTTACAGCCTACCGGGAACATCTCTTGCAAAGGCCTGTGAAACGCAGTTTCTTTGCAGGCCTGATCTGGCTGAAGTAGAACTTCTGCTCTCGGTGTGCTACATTGCCCTAGAGCTGAAACGCACAACGTGAAGGTTTCTTTCAAAAGAGCGAGCTGGGCCCTAAAGCATCTTGCTTCCAGCTCTTTGGGAAGCTAAGAAACGACTCGCTCTGCACAGTGCTCTTACAGCCCACTGGGAACATCTCTTACAAAGGCCTGTGAAACGCAGTTTCTTTGCAGGCCTGATCTGGCTGAAGTAGAACTTCTGCTCTGGGTGTGCTACATTGCCCTGCAGCTGAAAGGCACAAAGTGCAGGCTTCTTTCCAAAGGGCGAGTTGGGCCCCAAAGCATCTTGCTTCCAGCTCTTTGGGAAGCTAAGAAACAACTCGCTGTGCACAGTGCTCTTACAGCCTACCGGGAACATCTCTTGCAAAGGCCTGTGAAACGCAGTTTCTTTGCAGGCCTGATCTGGCTGAAGTAGAACATCTGCTGTGGGTGAGCTCCATTGCCCTAGAGCTGAAAGGCACAACGTGCAGGCTTCTTTCCAAAGGGCGAGTTGGGCCCCAAAGCATCTTGCTTCCAGCTCTTTGGGAAGCTAAGAAACAACTCGCTCTGCACAGTGCTCTTACAGCCCACCGGGAACATCTCTTACAAACGCCTGTGAAACGCACTCTCTTTGCAGGCCTGATCTGGCTGAAGTAGAACTTCTGCTCTGCGTGTGTTACATTGCCCTAGGGCTGAAAGGCAAAACGTGCAGGCTTCTTTCCAAAGGGCGAGTTGGGCCCCAAAGCATCTTGCTTCCAGCTCTTTGGGAAGCTAAGAAACAACTCGCTCTGCACAGTGCTCTTACAGCCTACCGGGAACATCTCTTACAAAGGCCTGTGAAATGAGGTTTCTTTGCAGGCCTGATCTGGCTGAAGTAGAACTTCTGCTCTGGGTGAGCTACATTGCCCTAGAGCTGAAAGGAACAACATGCAGGCTTCTTTCCAAAGGGCGAGTTGGGCCCCAAAGCATCTTGCTTCCAGCTCTTTGGGAAGCTAAGAAACAACTCGCTCTGCACAGTGCTCTTACAGCCTACCGGGAACATCTCTTACAAACGCCTGTGAAACGCACTTTCTTTGCAGGCCTGATCTGGCTGAAGTAGAACTTCTGCTCTGGGTGTGCTACATTGCCCTAGAGGTGAAAGACGCAATGTGCAGGCTTCTTTCCAAATGGCGAGTTTGGCCCCAAAGCATCTTGCTTCCAGCTCTTTGGGAAGCTAAGAAACAACTCGCCCTGCACAGTGCTCTTACAGACTACCGGGAACATATCTTACAAAGGCCTGTGAAACGCAGTTTCTTTACAGGCCTGACCCAGCTGAAGTAGAACTTCTGCTCTGGGTGTGCTACATTGCCCTGCAGCTGAAATGCACAACGTGCAGGCTTCTTTCCAAAGGGCGAGTTAGGCCCCAAAGCATCTTGCTTCCAGCTCTTTGGGAAGCTAAGAAACAACTCGCTCTGCACAGTGCTCTTACAGCCTACCGGCAACATCTGTTACAAAGGCCTGTGAAATGCAGTTTCTTTGCAGGCCCGATCTGGCTGAAGTTGAACTTCTGCTCTGCGTGTGCTACATTGCCCTAGAGCTGAAAGGCACAACATGCAGGCTTCTTTCCAAAGGGCGAGTTGGGCCCCAAAGCATCTTGCTTCCAGCTCTTTGGGAAGCTAAGAAACAACTCGCTCTGCACAGTGCTCTTACAGCCTACCGGGAACATCTCTTACAAACGCCTGTGAAACGCACTTTCTTTGCAGGCCTGATCTGGCTGAAGTAGAACTTCTGCTCTGGGTGTGCTACATTGCCCTAGAGCTGAAAGGCACAACGTGCAGGCTTCTTTCCAAAGGGCGAGTTGGGCCGCAAAGCATCTTGCTTCCAGCTCTTTGGGAAGCTAAGAAACAACTCGCTCTGCACAGTGCTCTTACAGCCTACCGGGAACATCTCTTGCAAAGGCCTGTGAAACGCAGTTTCTTTGCAGGCCTGATCTGGCTGAAGTAGAACTTCTGCTCTCGGTGTGCTACATTGCCCTAGAGCTGAAACGCACAACGTGAAGGCTTCTTTCAAAAGAGCGAGCTGGGCCCTAAAGCATCTTGCTTCCAGCTCTTTGGGAAGCTAAGAAACGACTCGCTCTGCACAGTGCTCTTACAGCCCACTGGGAACATCTCTTACAAAGGCCTGTGAAACGCAGTTTCTTTGCAGGCCTGATCTGGCTGAAGTAGAACTTCTGCTCTGGGTGTGCTACATTGCCCTGCAGCTGAAAGGCACAAAGTGCAGGCTTCTTTCCAAAGGGCGAGTTGGGCCCCAAAGCATCTTGCTTCCAGCTCTTTGGGAAGCTAAGAAACAACTCGCTCTGCACAGTGCTCTTACAGCCTACCGGGAACATCTCTTGCAAAGGCCTGTGAAACGCAGTTTCTTTGCAGGCCTGATCTGGCTGAAGTAGAACATCTGCTGTGGGTGAGCTCCATTGCCCTAGAGCTGAAAGGCACAACGTGCAGGCTTCTTTCCAAAGGGCGAGTTGGGCCCCAAAGCATCTTGCTTCCAGCTCTTTGGGAAGCTAAGAAACAACTCGCTCTGCACAGTGCTCTTACAGCCTACCAGGGACATCTCTTACAAACGCCTGTGAAACGCACTTTCTTTGCAGGCCTGATCTGGCTGAAGTAGAACTTCTGCTCTGCGTGTGTTACATTGCCCTAGGGCTGAAAGGCACAACGTGCAGGCTTCTTTCCAAAGGGCGAGTTGGGCCGCAAAGCATCTTGCTTCCAGCTCTTTGGGAAGCTAAGAAACAACTCGCTCTGCACAGTGCTCTTACAGCCTACCGGGAACATCTCTTGCAAAGGCCTGTGAAACGCAGTTTCTTTGCAGGCCTGATCTGGCTGAAGTAGAACTTCTGCTCTCGGTGTGCTACATTGCCCTAGAGCTGAAACGCACAACGTGAAGGCTTCTTTCAAAAGAGCGAGCTGGGCCCTAAAGCATCTTGCTTCCAGCTCTTTGGGAAGCTAAGAAACGACTCGCTCTGCACAGTGCTCTTACAGCCCACTGGGAACATCTCTTACAAAGGCCTGTGAAACGCAGTTTCTTTGCAGGCCTGATCTGGCTGAAGTAGAACTTCTGCTCTGGGTGTGCTACATTGCCCTGCAGCTGAAAGGCACAAAGTGCAGGCTTCTTTCCAAAGGGCGAGTTGGGCCCCAAAGCATCTTGCTTCCAGCTCTTTGGGAAGCTAAGAAACAACTCGCTGTGCACAGTGCTCTTACAGCCTACCGGGAACATCTCTTGCAAAGGCCTGTGAAACGCACTTTCTTTGCAGGCCTCATCTGGCTGAAGTAGAACATCTGCTGTGGGTGAGCTCCATTGCCCTAGAGCTGAAAGGCGCAACGTGCAGGCTTCTTTCCAAAGGGCGAGTTGGGCCCCAAAGCATCTTGCTTCCAGCTCTTTGGGAAGCTAAGAAACAACTCGCTCTGCACAGTGCTCTTACAGCCTACCAGGAACATCTCTTACAAACGCCTGTGAAACGCACTTTCTTTGCAGGCCTGATCTGGCTGAAGTAGAACTTCTGCTCTGCGTGTGTTACATTGCCCTAGGGCTGAAAGGCAAAACCTGCAGGCTTCTTTCCAAAGGGCGAGTTGGGCCCCAAAGCATCTTGCTTCCAGCTCTTTGGGAAGCTAAGAAAAAACTCGCTCTGCACAGTGCTCTTACAGCCTACCGGGAACATCTCTTACAAAGGCCTGTGAAATGCAGTTTCTTTGCAGGCCCGATCTGGCTGAAGTTGAACTTCTGCTCTGCGTGTGCTACATTGCCCTAGAGCTGAAAGGCACATCATGCAGGCTTCTTTCCAAAGGGTGAGTTGGGCTGCAAAGCATCTTGCTTCCAGCTCTTTGGGAAGCTAAGAAACAACTCGCTCTGCACAGTGCTCTTACAGCCTACCGGGAACATCTCTTACAAAGGCCTGTGAAACTCAGTTTCTTTGCAGGCCTGATCTGCCTGAAGTAGAACTTCTCCTCGGCGTGTGCTACATTGCCCTAGAGCTGAAACGCACAACGTGCAGGCTTCTTTCAAAAGAGCGAGCTGGGCCCTAAAGCATCTTGCTTCCAGCTCTTTGGGAAGCTAAGAAACAACGCGCTCTGCAGAGTGCTCTTACAGCCTACCGGGAACATCTCTTACAAAGGCCTGTGAAACGCAGTTTCTTTGCAGGCCTGATCTGGCTGAAGTAGAACTTCTGCTCTGGGTGGGCTACATTGCCCTAGAGCTGAAAGGCACAACGTGCAGGCTTCTTTCCAAAGGGCGAGTTGGACCCCAGAGCATCTTGCTTCCAGCTCTTTAGGAAGCTAAGAAACAACTCGCTCTGCACAGTGCTCTTACAGCCTACTGGGAACATCTCTTACAAAGGCCTGTGAAAGGCAGTTTCTTTACAGGCCTGACCTAGCTGAAGTAGAACTTCAGCTCTGGGTGTGCTATATTGCCCCGAGCTGAAAGGCACAACGTGCAGGCTTCTTTACAAAAGGGCGAGTTGGGCCCCAAAGCATCTTGCTTCCAGCTCTTTTGGAAGCTAAGATATAACTCGCTCTCCACAGTGCTCTTACAGCCTACCGGGAACATCTCTTACAAAGGCCTGTGAAACGCAGTTTCTTTGCAGGCCTGATCTGGCTGAAGTAGAACATCTGCTCAGCTTGTGCTGCAATGCCCTAGAGCTGAAAGGCACAACATGCAGGCTTCTTTCCAAAGGGCGAGTTGGGCCCCAAAGCATCTTGCTTCCAGCTCTTTGGGAAGCTAAGAAACAACTCGCTCTGCACAGTGCTCTTACAGCCTACCGGGAACATCTCTTACAAACGCCTGTGAAACGCACTTTCTTTGCAGGCCTGATCTGGCTGAAGTAGAACTTCTGCTCTGGGTGTGCTACATTGCCCTAGAGCTGAAAGGCACAACGTGCAGGCTTCTTTCCAAAGGGCGAGTTGGGCCGCAAAGCATCTTGCTTCCAGCTCTTTGGGAAGCTAAGAAACAACTCGCTCTCCACAGTGCTCTTACAGCCTACCGGGAACATCTCTTGCAAAGGCCTGTGAAACGCAGTTTCTTTGCAGGCCTGATCTGGCTGAAGTAGAACTTCTGCTCTCGGTGTGCTACATTGCCCTAGAGCTGAAACGCACAACGTGAAGGCTTCTTTCAAAAGAGCGAGCTGGGCCCTAAAGCATCTTGCTTCCAGCTCTTTGGGAAGCTAAGAAACGACTCGCTCTGCACAGTGCTCTTACAGCCCACTGGGAACATCTCTTACAAAGGCCTGTGAAACGCAGTTTCTTTGCAGGCCTGATCTGGCTGAAGTAGAACTTCTGCTCTGGGTGTGCTACATTGCCCTGCAGCTGAAAGGCACAAAGTGCAGGCTTCTTTCCAAAGGGCGAGTTGGGCCCCAAAGCATCTTGCTTCCAGCTCTTTGGGAAGCTAAGAAACAACTCGCTGTGCACAGTGCTCTTACAGCCTACCGGGAACATCTCTTGCAAAGGCCTGTGAAACGCAGTTTCTTTGCAGGCCTGATCTGGCTGAAGTAGAACATCTGCTGTGGGTGAGCTCCATTGCCCTAGAGCTGAAAGGCACAACGGGCAGGCTTCTTTCCAAAGGGCGAGTTGGGCCCCAAAGCATCTTGCTTCCAGCTCTTTGGGAAGCTAAGAAACAACTCGCTCTGCACAGTGCTCTTACAGCCTACCGGGAACATCTCTTACAAACGCCTGTGAAACGCACTTTCTTTGCAGGCCTGATCTGGCTGAAGTAGAACTTCTGCTCTGCGTGTGTTACATTGCCCTAGGGCTGAAAGGCAAAACGTGCAGGCTTCTTTCCAAAGGGCGAGTTGGGCCCCAAAGCATCTTGCTTCCAGCTCTTTGGGAAGCTAAGAAACAACTCGCTCTGCACAGTGCTCTTACAGCCTACCGGGAACATCTCTTACAAAGGCCTGTGAAATGAAGTTTCTTTGCAGGCCTGATCTGGCTGAAGTAGAACTTCTGCTCTGGGTGAGCTACATTGCCCTAGAGCTGAAAGGAACAACATGCAGGCTTCTTTCCAAAGGGCGAGTTGGGCCCCAAAGCATCTTGCTTCCAGCTCTTTGGGAAGCTAAGAAACAACTCGCTCTGCACAGTGCTCTTACAGCCTACCGGGAACATCTCTTACAAACGCCTGAGAAACGCACTTTCTTTGCAGGCCTGATCTGGCTGAAGTAGAACTTCTGCTCTGGGTGTGCTACATTGCCCTAGAGGTGAAAGACGCAACGTGCAGGCTTCTTTCCAAATGGCGAGTTTGGCCCCAAAGCATCTTGCTTCCAGCTCTTTGGGAAGCTAAGAAACAACTCGCCCTGCACAGTGCTCTTACAGACTACCGGGAACATCTCTTACAAAGGCCTGTGAAACGCAGTTTCTTTACAGGCCTGACCTAGCTGAAGTAGAACTTCTGCTCTGGGTGTGCTACATTGCCCTGCAGCTGAAAGGCACAACGTGCAGGCTTCTTTCCAAAGGGCGAGTTAGGCCCCAAAGCATCTTGCTTCCAGCTCTTTGGGAAGCTAAGAAACAACTCGCTCTGCACAGTGCTCTTACAGCCTACCGGCAACATCTGTTACAAAGGCCTGTGAAATGCAGTTTCTTTGCAGGCCCGATCTGGCTGAAGTTGAACTTCTGCTCTGCGTGTGCTACATTGCCCTAGAGCTGAAAGGCACAACATGCAGGCTTCTTTCCAAAGGGCGAGTTGGGCTGCAAAGCATCTTGCTTCCAGCTCTTTGGGAAGCTAAGAAACAACTCGCTCTGCACAGTGCTCTTACAGCCTACCGGGAACATCTCTTACAAAGGCCTGTGAAACGCAGTTTCTTTGCAGGCCTGATCTGGCTGAAGTAGAACTTATGCTCTCGGTGTGCTACATTGCCCTAGAGCTGAAGCGCACAACGTGCAATCTTCTTTCAAAAGAGCGTGCTGGGCCCTAAAGCATCTTGCTTCCAGCTCTTTGGGAAGCTAAGAAACGACTCGCTCTGCACAGTGCTCTTACAGCCTACCGGGAACATCTCTTACAAAGGCCTGTGAAACGCAGTTTCTTTGCAGGCCTGATCTGGCTGAAGTAGAACTTCTGCTCTGGGTGAGCTACATTGCCCTAGAGCTGAAAGGAACAACACGCAGGCTTCTTTCCAAAGGGCGAGTTGGGCCCCAAAGCATCTTGCTTCCAGCTCTTTGGGAAGCTAGGAAACATCTCTCTCTGCACAGTGCTCTTAGAGCCTACCGGGAACATCTCTTACAAAGGCCTGTGAAACGCAGTTTCTTTGCACGCCTGATCTGGCTGAAGTGTAACTTCTGCTCTGGGTGTGCTCCATTGCCCTAGAGCTGAAAGGCACAACGTGCAGGCTTCTTTCCAAAGGGCGAGTTGGGCCCCAAACCATTTTGCTTCCAGCTCTTTGGGAAGCTAAGAAACAGCTCGCTCTGCACAGTGCTCTTACAGCCTACCGGGAACATCTCTTACAAAGGCCTGTGAAACGCAGTTATTTTGCAGGCCCGATCTGGCTGAAGTTGAAGTTCTGCTCTGCATGTGCTACATTGCCCTAGAGCTGGAAGGCACAACGTGCAGGCTTCTTTCCAAAGGGCGAGTTGGGCCCGAAAGCATCTTGCTTCCATCTCTTTGGGAAGCCAAGAAACAACTCGCTCTGCACTGTGCTCTTACAGCCTACCGGGAACATCTCTTACAAGGGCCTGTGAAACGCAGTTTCTTTGCAGGCCTGATCTGGCTGAAGTAGAACTTCTGCTCTGCGTGTGTTACATTGCCCTAGAGCTGAAAGGCAATACGTGCAGGCTTCTATCCAGAGGGCGAGTTGGGCCCCAAAGCATCTTGCTTCCAGCTCTTTGGGAAGCTAAGAAACAACTCGCTCTGCACAGTGCTCTTACAGCCTACGGGCAACATATCTTACAAAGGCCTGTGAAACGCAGTTTCTTTTCACCCCTGATCTGGCTGAAGTAGAACTTCTGCTCTGCGTGTGCTACATTGCCCTAGAGCTGAAAGGCCCAAAGTGCAGGCTTCTTTCCAAAGGGCGAGTTGAGCCCTAAAGCATCTTGCTTCCAGCTCTTTGGGAAGCTAAGAAACAACTCGCTCTGCACAGTGCTCTTACAGCCTACCGGCAACATCTCTTACAAACGCCTGTGAAACGCACTTTCTTTGCAGGCCTGATGTGGCTGAAGTAGAACTTCTGCTCTGGGTGTGCTACATTGCCCTAGAGCTGAAAGACGCAACGTGCAGGCTTCTTTCCAAAGGGCGAGTTGGGCCCCAAAGCATCTTGCTTTCAACTCTTTGGGAAGCTAAGAAACAACTCGCTCTCCACAGTGCTCTTACAGCCTACCGGGAACATCTCTTACAAAGGCCTGTGAAACGCAGTTTCTTTACAGGCCTGACCTAGCTGAAGTAGAACTTCTGCTCTGGGTGTGCTACATTGCCCTCGAGCTGAAAGGCACAACGTGCAGCCATCTTTCCAAAGGGCGAGTTGGGCCCCAAAGCATCTTGCTTCCAGCTCTTTGGGAAGCTAAGAAACAACTCGCTCTCCACAGTGCTCTTACAGCCTACCAGGAACATCTCTTACAAACGCCTGTGAAATGCACTTTCTTTGCAGGCCTGATCTGGCTGAAGTAGAACTTCTTCTCTGGGTGTGCTACATTGCCCTAGAGCTGAAAGGCACAACGTGCAGGCTTCTTTCCAAAGGGCGAGTTGGGCCCCAAAGCATCTTGCTTCCAGCTCTTTGGGAAGCTAAGAAACAGCTCACTCTGCACAGTGCTCTTACAGCCTACCGGGAACATCTCTTACAAAGGCCTGTGAAACGCAGTTTCCTTACAGGCCTGACCTAGCTGAAGTAGAACTTCTGCTCTGGGTGTGCTACATTGCCCTGCAGCTGAAAGGCACAACGTGCAGGCTTCTTTCCAAAGGGCGAGTTAGGCCCCAAAGCATCTTGCTTCCAGCTCTTTGGGAAGCTAAGAAACAACTCGCTCTGCACAGTGCTCTTACAGCCTACCGGCAACATCTGTTACAAAGGCCTGTGAAATGCAGTTTCTTTGCAGGCCCGATCTGGCTGAAGTTGAACTTCTGCTCTGCGTGTGCTACATTGCCCTAGAGCTGAAAGGCACAACATGCAGGCTTCTTTCCAAAGGGCGAGTTGGGCTGCAAAGCATCTTGCTTCCAGCTCTTTGGGAAGCTAAGAAACAACTCGCTCTGCACAGTGCTCTTACAGCCTACCGGGAACATCTCTTACAAAGGCCTGTGAAACGCAGTTTCTTTGCAGGCCTGATCTGGCTGAAGTAGAACTTATGCTCTCGGAGTGCTACATTGCCCTAGAGCTGAAGCGCACAACGTGCAATCTTCTTTCAAAAGAGCGTGCTGGGCCCTAAAGCATCTTGCTTCCAGCTCTTTGGGAAGCTAAGAAACGACTCGCTCTGCACAGTGCTCTTACAGCCTACCGGGAACATCTCTTACAAAGGCCTGTGAAACGCAGTTTCTTTGCAGGCCTGATCTGGCTGAAGTAGAACTTCTGCTCTGGGTGAGCTACATTGCCCTAGAGCTGAAAGGCACAACGTGCAGGCTTCTTTCCAAAGGGCGAGTTGGGCCCCAAAGCATCTTGCTTCCAGCTCTTTGGGAAGCTAAGAAACATCTCGCTCTGCACAGTGCTCTTACAGCCTACCGGGAACATCTCTTACAAAGGCCTGTGAAACGCAGTTTCTTTGCACGCCTGATCTGGCTGAAGTGTAACTTCTGCTCTGGGTGTGCTCCATTGCCCTAGAGCTGAAAGGCACAACGTGCAGGCTTCTTTCCAAAGGGCGAGTTGGGCCCCAAACCATTTTGCTTCCAGCTCTTTGGGAAGCTAAGAAACAGCTCGCTCTGCACAGTGCTCTTACAGCCTACCGGGAACATCTCTTACAAAGGCCTGTGAAACGCAGTTATTTTGCAGGCCCGATCTGGCTGAAGTTGAAGTTCTGCTCTGCATGTGCTACATTGCCCTAGAGCTGGAAGGCACAACGTGCAGGCTTCTTTCCAAAGGGCGAGTTGGGCCCGAAAGCATCTTGCTTCCATCTCTTTGGGAAGCCAAGAAACAACTCGCTCTGCACTGTGCTCTTACAGCCTACCGGGAACATCTCTTACAAGGGCCTGTGAAACGCAGTTTCTTTGCAGGCCTGATCTGGCTGAAGTAGAACTTCTGCTCTGCGTGTGTTACATTGCCCTAGAGCTGAAAGGCAATACGTGCAGGCTTCTATCCAGAGGGCGAGTTGGGCCCCAAAGCATCTTGCTTCCAGCTCTTTGGGAAGCTAAGAAACAACTCGCTCTGCACAGTGCTCTTACAGCTTACGGGCAACATATCTTACAAAGGCCTGTGAAACGCAGTTTCTTTTCACCCCTGATCTGGCTGAAGTAGAACTTCTGCTCTGTGTGTGCTACATTGCCCTAGAGCTGAAAGGCCCAAAGTGCAGGCTTCTTTCCAAAGGGCGAGTTGAGCCCTAAAGCATCTTGCTTCCAGCTCTTTGGGAAGCTAAGAAACAACTCGCTCTGCACAGTGCTCTTACAGCCTACCGGCAACATCTCTTACAAACGCCTGTGAAACGCACTTTCTTTGCAGGCCTGATGTGGCTGAAGTAGAACTTCTGCTCTGGGTGTGCTACATTGCCCTAGAGCTGAAAGACGCAACGTGCAGGCTTCTTTCCAAAGGGCGAGTTGGGCCCCAAAGCATCTTGCTTCCAGCTCTTTGGGAAGCTAAGAAACAACTCGCTCTCCACAGTGCTCTTACAGCCTACCGGGAACATCTCTTACAAAGGCCTGTGAAACGCAGTTTCTTTACAGGCCTGACCTAGCTGAAGTAGAACTTCTGCTCTGGGTGTGCTACATTGCCCTCGAGCTGAAAGGCACAACGTGCAGCCATCTTTCCAAAGGGCGAGTTGGGCCCCAAAGCATCTTGCTTCCAGCTCTTTGGGAAGCTAAGAAACAACTCGCTCTCCACAGTGCTCTTACAGCCTACCAGGAACATCTCTTACAAACGCCTGTGAAATGCACTTTCTTTGCAGGCCTGATCTGGCTGAAGTAGAACTTCTTCTCTGGGTGTGCTACATTGCCCTAGAGCTGAAAGGCACAACGTGCAGGCTTCTTTCCAAAGGGCGAGTTGTGCCCCAAAGCATCTTGCTTCCAGCTCTTTGGGAAGCTAAGAAACAGCTCACTCTGCACAGTGCTCTTACAGCCTACCGGGAACATCTCTTACAAAGGCCTGTGAAACGCAGTTTCCTTACAGGCCTGACCTAGCTGAAGTAGAACTTCTGCTCTGGGTGTGCTACATTGCCCTCGAGCTGAAAGGCACAACGTGCAGCCTTCTTTCTAAAGGGCGAGTTGGGCCCCACAACATCTTGCTTCCAGCTCTTTGGGAAGCTAAGAAACAACTCGCTCTGCACAGTGCTCTTACAGCCTACCGGGAACATCTCTTACAAAGGCCTGTGAAACGCAGTTTCTTTGCAGGCCTGATCTGGCTGAAGTAGAACTTCTCCTCGGCGTGTGCTACATTGCCCTAGAGCTGAAACGCACAACGTGCAGGCTTCTTTCAAAAGAGCGAGCTGGGCCCTAAAGCATCTTGCTTCCAGCTCTTTGGGAAGCTAAGAAACAACTCGCTCTGCACAGTGCTCTTACAGCCTACCGGGAACATCTCTTACAAAGGCCTGTGAAACGCAGTTTCTTTGCAGGCCTGATCTGGCTGCAGTAGAACTTCTGCTCTGGGTGTGCTCCATTGCCCTAGTGCTGAAAGGGACAACGTGCAGACTTCTTTCTAAAAGGCGAGTTGGGCCCCAAAGCATCTTGCTTCCAGCTCTTTGGGAAGCTAAGAAACAACTCGCTCTGCACAGTGCTCTTACAGCCTACCGGGAACATCTCTTACAAAGGCCTGTGAAACGCAGTTATTTTGCAGGCCCGATCTGGCTGAAGTCGAACTTTTGCTCTCCGTGTGCTACATTGCCCTAGAGATGGAAGGCACAACGTGCAGGCTTCTTTCCAAAGGGCGAGTTGGGCCCCAAAGCATCTTGGTTCCAGCTCTTTGGGAAGCTAAGAAACAAGTCGATCTGCACAGTGCTCTTACAGCCTACCGGGAACATCTCTTACAAAGGCCTATGAAATGCAGTTTCTTTGCAGGCATGATCTGGCTGAAGTAGAACTTCTGCTCTGGGTGAGCTACATTGCCCTAGAGCTGAAAGGCATAACGTGCAGGCTTCTTTGCAAAGGGCGAGTTGGGCCCCAAAGCATCTTGCTTCCAGCTCTTTCGGAAGATAAGAAACAACTCGCTGTGCACAGTGCTCTTACAGCCTACCGGGAACATCTCTTACAAAGGCCTGTGAAACGCAGTTTCTTTACAGGCCTGACCTAGCTGAAGTAGAACTTCTGCTCTGGGTGTGCTACATTGCCCTGCAGCTGAAAGGCACAACGTGCAGGCTTCTTTCCAAAGGGCGCGTTGGGCCCCAAAGCATCTTGCTTCCAGCTCTTTGGGAAGCTAAGAAACAACTCGCTCTGCACAGTGCTCTTACAGCATACCGGGAACATCTCTTACAAACGCCTGTGAAACGCAGTTTCTTTGCAGGCCTGATCTGGCTGAAGTAGAACTTCTGCTCTGCGTGTGCTACATTGCCCTAGAGCTGGAAGGCACAACGTGCAGGCTTCTTTCCAAAGGGCGAGTTGGGCCGCAAAGCATCTTGCTTCCAGCTCTTTGGGAAGCTAAGAAACAACTCGCTCTGCACAGTGCTCTTACAGCCTACCGGGAACATCTCTTACAAAGGCCTGTGAAACGCAGTTTCTTTGCAGGCCTGATCTGGCTGAAGTAGAACTTATGCTCTCGGTGTGCTACATTGCCCTAGAGCTGAAGCGCACAACGTGCAATCTTCTTTCAAAAGAGCGTGCTGGGCCCTAAAGCATCTTGCTTCCAGCTCTTTGGGAAGCTAAGAAACGACTCGCTCTGCACAGTGCTCTTACAGCCTACCGGGAACATCTCTTACAAAGGCCTGTGAAACGCAGTTTCTTTGCAGGCCTGATCTGCCTGAAGTAGAACTTCTGCTCTGGGTGAGCTACATTGCCCTAGAGCTGAAAGGAACAACACGCAGGCTTCTTTCCAAAGGGCGAGTTGGGCCCCAAAGCATCTTGCTTCCAGCTCTTTGGGAAGCTAAGAAACATCTCGCTCTGCACAGTGCTCTTAGAGCCTACCGGGAACATCTCTTACAAAGGCCTGTGAAACGCAGTTTCTTTGCACGCCTGATCTGGCTGAAGTGTAACTTCTGCTCTGGGTGTGCTCCATTGCCCTAGAGCTGAAAGGCACAACGTGCAGGCTTCTTTCCAAAGGGCGAGTTGGGCCCCAAACCATTTTGCTTCCAGCTCTTTGGGAAGCTAAGAAACAGCTCGCTCTGCACAGTGCTCTTACAGCCTACCGGGAACATCTCTTACAAAGGCCTGTGAAACGCAGTTATTTTGCAGGCCCGATCTGGCTGAAGTTGAAGTTCTGCTCTGCATGTGCTACATTGCCCTAGAGCTGGAAGGCACAACGTGCAGGCTTCTTTCCAAAGGGCGAGTTGGGCCCGAAAGCATCTTGCTTGCATCTCTTTGGGAAGCCAAGAAACAACTCGCTCTGCACTGTGCTCTTACAGCCTACCGGGAACATCTCTTACAAGGGCCTGTGAAACGCAGTTTCTTTGCAGGCCTGATCTGGCTGAAGTAGAACTTCTGCTCTGCGTGTGTTACATTGCCCTAGAGCTGAAAGGCAATACGTGCAGGCTTCTATCCAGAGGGCGAGTTGGGCCCCAAAGCATCTTGCTTCCAGCTCTTTGGGAAGCTAAGAAACAACTCGCTCTGCACAGTGCTCTTACAGCCTACGGGCAACATATCTTACAAAGGCCTGTGAAACGCAGTTTCTTTTCACCCCTGATCTGGCTGAAGTAGAACTTCTGCTCTGCGTGTGCTACATTGCCCTAGAGCTGAAAGGCCCAAAGTGCAGGCTTCTTTCCAAAGGGCGAGTTGAGCCCTAAAGCATCTTCCTTCCAGCTCTTTGGGAAGCTAAGAAACAACTCGCTCTGCACAGTGCTCTTACAGCCTACCGGCAACATCTCTTACAAACGCCTGTGAAACGCACTTTCTTTGCAGGCCTGATGTGGCTGAAGTAGAACTTCTGCTCTGGGTGTGCTACATTGCCCTAGAGCTGAAAGACGCAACGTGCAGGCTTCTTTCCAAAGGGCGAGTTGGGCCCCAAAGCATCTTGCTTCCAGCTCTTTGGGAAGCTAAGAAACAACTCGCTCTGCACAGTGCTCTTACAGCCTACCGGGAACATCTCTTACAAAGGCCTGTGAAACGCAGTTTCTTTACAGGCCTGACCTAGCTGAAGTAGAACTTCTGCTCTGGGTGTGCTACATTGCCCTTGAGCTGAAAGGCACAACGTGCAGCCATCTTTCCAAAGGGCGAGTTGGGCCCCAAAGCATCTTGCTTCCAGCTCTTTGGGAAGCTAAGAAACAACTCGCTCTCCACAGTGCTCTTACAGCCTACCAGGAACATCTCTTACAAACGCCTGTGAAATGCACTTTCCTTGCAGGCCTGATCTGGCTGAAGTAGAACTTCTTCTCTGGGTGTGCTACATTGCCCTAGAGCTGAAAGGCACAACGTGCAGGCTTCTTTCCAAAGGGCGAGTTGTGCCCCAAAGCATCTTGCTTCCAGCTCTTTGGGAAGCTAAGAAACAGCTCACTCTGCACAGTGCTCTTACAGCCTACCGGGAACATCTCTTACAAAGGCCTGTGAAACGCAGTTTCCTTACAGGCCTGACCTAGCTGAAGTAGAACTTCTGCTCTGGGTGTGCTACATTGCCCTGCAGCTGAAAGGCACAACGTGCAGGCTTCTTTCCAAAGGGCGAGTTAGGCCCCAAAGCATCTTGCTTCCAGCTCTTTGGGAAGCTAAGAAACAACTCGCTCTGCACAGTGCTCTTACAGCCTACCGGCAACATCTGTTACAAAGGCCTGTGAAATGCAGTTTCTTTGCAGGCCCGATCTGGCTGAAGTTGAACTTCTGCTCTGCGTGTGCTACATTGCCCTAGAGCTGAAAGGCACAACATGCAGGCTTCTTTCCAAAGGGCGAGTTGGGCTGCAAAGCATCTTGCTTCCAGCTCTTTGGGAAGCTAAGAAACAACTCGCTCTGCACAGTGCTCTTACAGCCTACCGGGAACATCTCTTACAAAGGCCTGTGAAACGCAGTTTCTTTGCAGGCCTGATCTGGCTGAAGTAGAACTTATGCTCTCGGAGTGCTACATTGCCCTAGAGCTGAAGCGCACAACGTGCAATCTTCTTTCAAAAGAGCGTGCTGGGCCCTAAAGCATCTTGCTTCCAGCTCTTTGGGAAGCTAAGAAACGACTCGCTCTGCACAGTGCTCTTACAGCCTACCGGCAACATCTCTTACAAAGGCCTGTGAAACGCAGTTTCTTTGCAGGCCTGATCTGGCTGAAGTAGAACTTCTGCTCTGGGTGAGCTACATTGCCCTAGAGCTGAAAGGAACAACACGCAGGCTTCTTTCCAAAGGGCGAGTTGGGCCCCAAAGCATCTTGCTTCCAGCTCTTTGGGAAGCTAAGAAACATCTCGCTCTGCACAGTGCTCTTAGAGCCTACCGGGAACATCTCTTACAAAGGCCTGTGAAACGCAGTTTCTTTGCACGCCTGATCTGGCTGAAGTGTAACTTCTGCTCTGGGTGTGCTCCATTGCCCTAGAGCTGAAAGGCACAACGTGCAGGCTTCTTTCCAAAGGGCGAGTTGGGCCCCAAACCATTTTGCTTCCAGCTCTTTGGGAAGCTAAGAAACAGCTCGCTCTGCACAGTGCTCTTACAGCCTACCGGGAACATCTCTTACAAAGGCCTGTGAAACGCAGTTATTTTGCAGGCCCGATCTGGCTGAAGTCGAACTTCTGCTCTCCGTGTGCTACATTGCCCTAGAGATGGAAGGCACAACGTGCAGGCTTCTTTCCAAAGGGCGAGTTTGGCCCCAAAGCATCTTGGTTCCAGCTCTTTGGGAAGCTAAGAAACAAGTCGATCTGCAAGTGCTCTTACAGCCTACCGGGAACATCTCTTACAAAGGCCTATGAAATGCAGTTTCTTTGCAGGCATGATCTGGCTGAAGTAGAACTTCTGCTCTGGGTGAGCTACATTGCCCTAGAGCTGAAAGGCATAACGTGCAGGCTTCTTTGCAAAGGGCGAGTTAGGCCCCAAAGCATCTTGCTTCCAGCTCTTTCGGAAGATAAGAAACAACTCGCTGTGCACAGTGCTCTTACAGCCTACCGGGAACATCTCTTACAAAGACCTGTGAAACGCAGTTTCTTTACAGGCCTGACCTAGCTGAAGTAGAACTTCTGCTCTGGGTGTGCTACATTGCCCTGAAGCTGAAAGGCACAACGTGCAGGCTTCTTTCCAAAGGGCACGTTGGGCCCCAAAGCATCTTGCTTCCAGCTCTTTGGGAAGCTAAGAAACAACTCGCTCTGCACAGTGCTCTTACAGCATACCGGGAACATCTCTTACAAAGGCCTGTGAAACGCAGTTTCTTTGCAGGCCTGATCTGGCTGAAGTAGAACTTCTGCTCTGCGTGTGCTACATTGCCCTAGAGCTGGAAGGCACAACGTGCAGGCTTCTTTCCAAAGGGCGAGTTGGGCCGCAAAGCATCTTGCTTCCAGCTCTTTGGGAAACTAAGAAACAACTCGCTCTGCACAGTGCTCTTACAGCCTACCGGGAACATCTCTTACAAAGGCCTGTGAAACGCAGTTTCTTTGCAGGCCTGATCTGGCTGAAGTAGAACTTCTGCTCTCGGTGTGCTACATTGCCCTAGAGCTGAAACGCACAACGTGAAGGCTTCTTTCAAAAGAGCGAGCTGGGCCCTAAAGCATCTTGCTTCCAGCTCTTTGGGAAGCTAAGAAACGACTCGCTCTGCACAGTGCTCTTACAGCCCACTGGGAACATCTCTTACAAAGGCCTGTGAAACGCAGTTTCTTTGCAGGCCTGATCTGGCTGAAGTAGAACTTCTGCTCTGGGTGTGCTACATTGCCCTGCAGCTGAAAGGCACAAAGTGCAGGCTTCTTTCCAAAGGGCGAGTTGGGCCCCAAAGCATCTTGCTTCCAGCTCTTTGGGAAGCTAAGAAACAACTCGCTGTGCACAGTGCTCTTACAGCCTACCGGGAACATCTCTTGCAAAGGCCTGTGAAACGCAGTTTCTTTGCAGGCCTGATCTGGCTGAAGTAGAACATCTGCTGTGGGTGAGCTCCATTGCCCTAGAGCTGAAAGGCACAACGTGCAGGCTTCTTTCCAAAGGGCGAGTTGGGCCCCAAAGCATCTTGCTTCCAGCTCTTTGGGAAGCTAAGAAACAACTCGCTCTGCACAGTGCTCTTACAGCCTACCAGGAACATCTCTTACAAACGTCTGTGAAACGCACTTTCTTTGCAGGCCTGATCTGGCTGAAGTAGAACTTCTGCTCTGCGTGTGTTACATTGCCCTAGGGCTGAAAGGCAAAACGTGCAGGCTTCTTTCCAAAGGGCGAGTTGGGCCCCAAAGCATCTTGCTTCCAGCTCTTTAGGAAGCTAAGAAACAACTCGCTCTGCACAGTGCTCTTACAGCCTACTGGGAACATCTCTTACAAAGGCCTGTGAAAGGCAGTTTCTTTACAGGCCTGACCTAGCTGAAGTAGAACTTCAGCTCTGGGTGTGCTATATTGCCCCGAGCTGAAAGGCACAACGTGCAGGCTTCTTTACAAAAGGGCGAGTTGGGCCCCAAAGCATCTTGCTTCCAGCTCTTTTGGAAGCTAAGATATAACTCGCTCTCCACAGTGCTCTTACAGCCTACCGGGAACATCTCTTACAAAGGCCTGTGAAACGCAGTTTCTTTGCAGGCCTGATCTGGCTGAAGTAGAACATCTGCTCAGCTTGTGCTGCAATGCCCTAGAGCTGAAAGGCACAACATGCAGGCTTCTTTCCAAAGGGCGAGTTGGGCCCCAAAGCATCTTGCTTCCAGCTCTTTGGGAAGCTAAGAAACAAGTCGCTCTGCACAGTGCTCTTACAGCCTACCGGGAACATCTCTTACAAACGCCTGTGAAACGCACTTTCTTTGCAGGCCTGATCTGGCTGAAGTAGAACTTCTGCTCTGGGTGTGCTACATTGCCCTAGAGGTGAAAGACGCAACGTGCAGGCTTCTTTCCAAATGGCGAGTTTGGCCCCAAAGCATCTTGCTTCCAGCTCTTTGGGAAGCTAAGAAACAAGTCGATCTGCACAGTGCTCTTACAGCCTACCGGGAACATCTCTTACAAAGGCCTATGAAATGCAGTTTCTTTGCAGGCATGATCTGGCTGAAGTAGAACTTCTGCTCTGGGTGAGCTACATTGCCCTAGAGCTGAAAGGCATAACGTGCAGGCTTCTTTGCAAAGCGCGAGTTGGGCCCCAAAGCATCTTGCTTCCAGCTCTTTCGGAAGATAAGAAACAACTCGCTGTGCACAGTGCTCTTACAGCCTACCGGGAACATCTCTTACAAAGGCCTGTGAAACGCAGTTTCTTTACAGGCCTGACCTAGCTGAAGTAGAACTTCTGCTCTGGGTGTGCTACATTGCCCTGAAGCTGAAAGGCACAACGTGCAGGCTTCTTTCCAAAGGGCACGTTGGGCCCCAAAGCATCTTGCTTCCAGCTCTTTGGGAAGCTAAGAAACAACTCGCTCTGCACAGTGCTCTTACAGCATACCGGGAACATCTCTTACAAACGCCTGTGAAACGCAGTTTCTTTGCAGGCCTGATCTGGCTGAAGTAGAACTTCTGCTCTGCGTGTGCTACATTGCCCTAGAGCTGGAAGGCACAACGTGCAGGCTTCTTTCCAAAGGGCGAGTTGGGCCGCAAAGCATCTTGCTTCCAGCTCTTTGGGAAGCTAAGAAACAACTCGCTCTGCACAGTGCTCTTACAGCCTACCGGGAACATCTCTTACAAAGGCCTGTGAAACGCAGTTTCTTTGCAGGCCTGATCTGGCTGAAGTAGAACTTCTGCTCTCGGTGTGCTACATTGCCCTAGAGCTGAAACGCACAACGTGAAGGCTTCTTTCAAAAGAGCGAGCTGGGCCCTAAAGCATCTTGCTTCCAGCTCTTTGGGAAGATAAGAAACGACTCGCTCTGCACAGTGCTCTTACAGCCCACTGGGAACATCTCTTACAAAGGCCTGTGAAACGCAGTTTCTTTGCAGGCCTGATCTGGCTGAAGTAGAACTTCTGCTCTGGGTGTGCTACATTGCCATGCAGCTGAAAGGCACAAAGTGCAGGCTTCTTTCCAAAGGGCGAGTTGGGCCCCAAAGCATCTTGCTTCCAGCTCTTTGGGAAGCTAAGAAACAACTCGCTGTGCACAGTGCTCTTACAGCCTACCGGGAACATCTCTTGCAAAGGCCTGTGAAACGCAGTTTCTTTGCAGGCCTGATCTGGCTGAAGTAGAACATCTGCTGTGGGTGAGCTCCATTGCCCTAGAGCTGAAAGGCACAACGTGCAGGCTTCTTTCCAAAGGGCGAGTTGGGCCCCAAAGCATCTTGCTTCCAGCTCTTTGGGAAGCTAAGAAACAACTCGCTCTGCACAGTGCTCTTACAGCCTACCAGGAACATCTCTTACAAACGTCTGTGAAACGCACTTTCTTTGCAGGCCTGATCTGGCTGAAGTAGAACTTCTGCTCTGCGTGTGTTACATTGCCCTAGGGCTGAAAGGCAAAACGTGCAGGCTTCTTTCCAAAGGGCGAGTTGGGCCCCAAAGCATCTTGCTTCCAGCTCTTTAGGAAGCTAAGAAACAACTCGCTCTGCACAGTGCTCTTACAGCCTACTGGGAACATCTCTTACAAAGGCCTGTGAAAGGCAGTTTCTTTACAGGCCTGACCTAGCTGAAGTAGAACTTCAGCTCTGGGTGTGCTATATTGCCCCGAGCTGAAAGGCACAACGTGCAGGCTTCTTTACAAAAGGGCGAGTTGGGCCCCAAAGCATCTTGCTTCCAGCTCTTTTGGAAGCTAAGATATAACTCGCTCTCCACAGTGCTCTTACAGCCTACCGGGAACATCTCTTACAAAGGCCTGTGAAACGCAGTTTCTTTGCAGGCCTGATCTGGCTGAAGTAGAACATCTGCTCAGCTTGTGCTGCAATGCCCTAGAGCTGAAAGGCACAACATGCAGGCTTCTTTCCAAAGGGCGAGTTGGGCCCCAAAGCATCTTGCTTCCAGCTCTTTGGGAAGCTAAGAAACAACTCGCTCTGCACAGTGCTCTTACAGCCTACCGGGAACATCTCTTACAAACGCCTGTGAAACGCACTTTCTTTGCAGGCCTGATCTGGCTGAAGTAGAACTTCTGCTCTGGGTGTGCTACATTGCCCTAGAGGTGAAAGACGCAACGTGCAGGCTTCTTTCCAAATGGCGAGTTTGGCCCCAAAGCATCTTGCTTCCAGCTCTTTGGGAAGCTAAGAAACAACTCGCTCTGCACAGTGCTCTTACAGCCTAATGGGAACATCTCTTACAAAGGCCTGTGAAACGCAGTTTCTTTGCAGGCCTGATCTGGCTGAAGTAGAACTTCTGCTCTCGGTGTGCTACATTGCCCTAGAGCTGAAGCGCACAACGTGCAATCTTCTTTCAAAAGAGCGTGCTGGGCCCTAAAGCATCTTGCTTCCAGCTCTTTGGGAAGGTAAGAAACGACTCGCTCTGCACAGTGCTCTTACAGCCTACTGGGAACATCTCTTACAAAGGCCTGCGAAAGGCAGTTTCTTTGCAGGCCTGATCTGGCTGAAGTAGAACTTCTGCTCTGGGTGTGCTACATTGCCCTGCAGCTGAAAGGCACAACGTGCAGGCTTCTTTCCAAAGGGCGAGTTGGGCCCCAAAGCATCTTGCTTCCAGCTCTTTGGGAAGCTAAGAAACATCTCGCTCTGCACAGTGCTCTTACAGCCTACCGGGAACATCTCTTACAAAGGCCTGTGAAACGCAGTTTCTTTGCACGCCTGATCTGGCTGAAGTGTAACTTCTGCTCTGGGTGTGCTCCATTGCCCTAGAGCTGAAAGGCACAACGTGCAGGCTTCTTTCCAAAGGGCGAGTTGGGCCCCAAACCATTTTGCTTCCAGCTCTTTGGGAAGCTAAGAAACAGCTCGCTCTGCACAGTGCTCTTACAGCCTACCGGGAACATCTCTTACAAAGGCCTGTGATACGCAGTTATTTTGCAGGCCCGATCTGGCTGAAGTTGAAGTTCTGCTCTGCGTGTGCTACATTGCCCTAGAGCTGGAAGGCACAACGTGCAGGCTTCTTTCCAAAGGGCGAGTTGGGCCCCAAAGCATCTTGCTTCCATCTCTTTGGGAAGCCAAGAAACAACTCGCTCTGCACTGTGCTCTTACAGCCTACCGGGAACATCTCTTACAAGGGCCTGTGAAACGCAGTTTCTTTGCAGGCCTGATCTGGCTGAAGGAGAACTTCTTCTCTGCGTGTGTTACATTGCCCTAGAGCTGAAAGGCAATACGTGCAGGCTTCTATCCTGAGGGCGAGTTGGGCCCCAAAGCATCTTGCTTCCAGCTCTTTGGGAAGCTAAGAAACAACTCGCTCTGCACAGTGCTCTTACAGCCTACGGGCAACATATCTTACAAAGGCCTGTGAAACGCAGTTTCTTTTCAGGCCTGATCTGGCTGAAGTAGAACTTCTGCTCTGCGTGTGCTACATTGCCCTAGAGCTGAAAGGCCCAAAGTGCAGGCTTCTTTCCAAAGGGCGAGTTGAGCCCTAAAGCATCTTGCTTCCAGCTCTTTGGGAAGCTAAGAAACAACTCGCTCTGCACAGTGCTCTTACAGCCTACCGGCAACATCTCTTACAAACGCCTGTGAATCGCACTTTCTTTGCAGGCCTGATGTGGCTGAAGTAGAACTTCTGCTCTGGGTGTGCTACATTGCCCTAGAGCTGAAAGACGCAACGTGCAGGCTTCTTTCCAAAGGGCGAGTTGGGCCCCAAACCATCTTGCTTCCAGCTCTTTGGGAAGCTGAGAAACAGCTCGCTCTGCACAGTGCTCTTACAGCCTACCGGGCACATCTCTTACAAAGGCCTGTGAAACGCAGTTTCTTTGCAGGCCTGATCTGGCTGAAGTAGAACTTCTGCTCTGGGTGTGCTACATTGCCCTAGAGCTGAAACGCACAACATGCAGGCTTCTTTCAAAAGAGCGAGCTGGGCCCTAAAGCATCTTGCTTCCAGCTCTTTGGGAAGCTAAGAAACAACGCGCTCTGCAGAGTGCTCTTACAGCCTACCGGGAACATCTCTTACAAAGGCCTGTGAAACGCAGTTTCTTTGCAGGCCTGATCTGGCTGAAGTAGGACTTCTGCTCTGGGTGAGCTACATTGCCCTAGAGCTGAAAGGAACAACATGCAGGCTTCTTTCCAAAGGGCGAGTTGGGCCCCAAACCATCTTGCTTCCAGCTCTTTGGGAAGCTGAGAAACAGCTCGCTCTGCACAGTGCTCTTACAGCCTACCGGGCACATCTCTTACAAAGGCCTGTGAAACGCAGTTTCTTTGCAGGCCTGATCTGCCTGAAGTAGAACTTCTCCTCGGCGTGTGCTATAATGCCCTAGAGCTGAAACGCACAACGTGCAGGCTTCTTTCAAAAGAGCGAGCTGGGCCCTAAAGCATCTTGCTTCCAGCTCTTTGGGAAGCTAAGAAACAACGCGCTCTGCAGAGTGCTCTTACAGCCTACCGGGAACATCTCTTACAAAGGCCTGTGAAACGCAGTTTCTTTGCAGGCCTGACCTAGCTGAAGTAGAACTTCTGCTCTGGGTGTGCTACATTGCCCTAGAGCTGAAAGGCACAACGTGCAGGCTTCTTTCCAAAGGGCGAGTTGGACCCCAGAGCATCTTGCTTCCAGCTCTTTAGGAAGCTAAGAAACAACTCGCTCTGCACAGTGCTCTTACAGCCTACTGGGAACATCTCTTACAAAGGCCTGTGAAAGGCAGTTACTTTACAGGCCTGACCTAGCTGAAGTAGAACTTCAGCTCTGGGTGTGTTATATTGCCCCGAGCTGAAAGGCACAACGTGCAGGCTTCTTTACAAAAGGGCGAGTTGGGCCCCAAAGCATCTTGCTTCCAGCTCTTTTGGAAGCTAAGAAACAACTCGCTCTGCACAGTGCTCTTACAGCCTACCGGGAACATCTCTTACAAAGGCCTGTGAAACGCAGTTTCTTTGCAGGCCTGATCTGGCTGAAGTAGAACTTCTGGTCTGCGTGTGTTACATTGCCCTAGGGCTGAAAGGCAAAACGTGCAGGCTTCTTTCCAAAGGGCGAGTTGGGCCCCAAAGCATCTTGCTTCCAGCTCTTTGGGAAGCTAAGAAACAACTCGCTCTGCACAGTGCTCTTACAGCCTACCGGGAACATCTCTTACAAAGGCCTGTGAAATGCAGTTTCTTTGCAGGCCCTATCTGGCTGAAGTTGAACTTCTGCTCTGCGTGTGCTACATTGCCCTAGAGCTGAAAGGCACAACATGCAGGCTTCTTTCCAAGGGGTGAGTTGGGCTGCAAAGCATCTTGCTTCCAGCTCTTTGGGAAGCTAAGAAACAACTCGCTCTGCACAGTGCTCTTACAGCCTACCGGGAACATCTCTTACAAAGGCCTGTGAAACGCAGTTTCTTTGCAGGCCTGATCTGGCTGAAGTAGAACTTCTGCTCTCGGTGTGCTACATTGCCCTAGAGCTGAAGCGCACAACGTGCAATCTTCTTTCAAAAGAGCGTGCTGGGCCCTAAAGCATCTTGCTTCCAGCTCTTTGGGAAGGTAAGAAACGACTCGCTCTGCACAGTGCTCTTACAGCCTACTGGGAACATCTCTTACAAAGGCCTGCGAAAGGCAGTTTCTTTGCAGGCCTGATCTGGCTGAAGTAGAACTTCTGCTCTGGGTGTGCTACATTGCCCTGCAGCTGAAAGGCACAACGTGCAGGCTTCTTTCCAAAGGGCGAGTTGGGCCCCAAAGCATCTTGCTTCCAGCTCTTTGGGAAGCTAAGAAACATCTCGCTCTGCACAGTGCTCTTACAGCCTACCGGGAACATCTCTTACAAAGGCCTGTGAAACGCAGTTTCTTTGCACGCCTGATCTGGCTGAAGTGTAACTTCTGCTCTGGGTGTGCTCCATTGCCCTAGAGCTGAAAGGCACAACGTGCAGGCTTCTTTCCAAAGGGCGAGTTGGGCCCCAAACCATTTTGCTTCCAGCTCTTTGGGAAGCTAAGAAACAGCTCGCTCTGCACAGTGCTCTTACAGCCTACCGGGAACATCTCTTACAAAGGCCTGTGATACGCAGTTATTTTGCAGGCCCGATCTGGCTGAAGTTGAAGTTCTGCTCTGCGTGTGCTACATTGCCCTAGAGCTGGAAGGCACAACGTGCAGGCTTCTTTCCAAAGGGCGAGTTGGGCCCCAAAGCATCTTGCTTCCATCTCTTTGGGAAGCCAAGAAACAACTCGCTCTGCACTGTGCTCTTACAGCCTACCGGGAACATCTCTTACAAGGGCCTGTGAAACGCAGTTTCTTTGCAGGCCTGATCTGGCTGAAGGAGAACTTCTTCTCTGCGTGTGTTACATTGCCCTAGAGCTGAAAGGCAATACGTGCAGGCTTCTATCCTGAGGGCGAGTTGGGCCCCAAAGCATCTTGCTTCCAGCTCTTTGGGAAGCTAAGAAACAACTCGCTCTGCACAGTGCTCTTACAGCCTACGGGCAACATATCTTACAAAGGCCTGTGAAACGCAGTTTCTTTTCAGGCCTGATCTGGCTGAAGTAGAACTTCTGCTCTGCGTGTGCTACATTGCCCTAGAGCTGAAAGGCCCAAAGTGCAGGCTTCTTTCCAAAGGGCGAGTTGAGCCCTAAAGCATCTTGCTTCCAGCTCTTTGGGAAGCTAAGAAACAACTCGCTCTGCACAGTGCTCTTACAGCCTACCGGCAACATCTCTTACAAACGCCTGTGAATCGCACTTTCTTTGCAGGCCTGATGTGGCTGAAGTAGAACTTCTGCTCTGGGTGTGCTACATTGCCCTAGAGCTGAAAGACGCAACGTGCAGGCTTCTTTCCAAAGGGCGAGTTGGGCCCCAAACCATCTTGCTTCCAGCTCTTTGGGAAGCTAAGAAACAGCTCGCTCTGCACAGTGCTCTTACAGCCTACCGGGCACATCTCTTACAAAGGCCTGTGAAACGCAGTTTCTTTGCAGGCCTGATCTGGCTGAAGTAGAACTTCTGCTCTGGGTGTGCTACATTGCCCTAGAGCTGAAACGCACAACATGCAGGCTTCTTTCAAAAGAGCGAGCTGGGCCCTAAAGCATCTTCCTTCCAGCTCTTTGGGAAGCTAAGAAACAACGCGCTCTGCAGAGTGCTCTTACAGCCTACCGGGAACATCTCTTACAAAGGCCTGTGAAACGCAGTTTCTTTGCAGGCCTGATCTGGCTGAAGTAGGACTTCTGCTCTGGGTGAGCTACATTGCCCTAGAGCTGAAAGGAACAACATGCAGGCTTCTTTCCAAAGGGCGAGTTGGGCCCCAAACCATCTTGCTTCCAGCTCTTTGGGAAGCTGAGAAACAGCTCGCTCTGCACAGTGCTCTTACAGCCTACCGGGCACATCTCTTACAAAGGCCTGTGAAACGCAGTTTCTTTGCAGGCCTGATCTGCCTGAAGTAGAACTTCTCCTCGGCGTGTGCTATAATGCCCTAGAGCTGAAACGCACAACGTGCAGGCTTCTTTCAAAAGAGCGAGCTGGGCCCTAAAGCATCTTGCTTCCAGCTCTTTGGGAAGCTAAGAAACAACGCGCTCTGCAGAGTGCTCTTACAGCCTACCGGGAACATCTCTTACAAAGGCCTGTGAAACGCAGTTTCTTTGCAGGCCTGACCTAGCTGAAGTAGAACTTCTGCTCTGGGTGTGCTACATTGCCCTAGAGCTGAAAGGCACAACGTGCAGGCTTCTTTCCAAAGGGCGAGTTGGACCCCAGAGCATCTTGCTTCCAGCTCTTTAGGAAGCTAAGAAACAACTCGCTCTGCACAGTGCTCTTACAGCCTACTGGGAACATCTCTTACAAAGGCCTGTGAAAGGCAGTTACTTTACAGGCCTGACCTAGCTGAAGTAGAACTTCAGCTCTGGGTGTGTTATATTGCCCCGAGCTGAAAGGCACAACGTGCAGGCTTCTTTACAAAAGGGCGAGTTGGGCCCCAAAGCATCTTGCTTCCAGCTCTTTTGGAAGCTAAGAAACAACTCGCTCTGCACAGTGCTCTTACAGCCTACCGGGAACATCTCTTACAAAGGCCTGTGAAACGCAGTTTCTTTGCAGGCCTGATCTGGCTGAAGTAGAACTTCTGCTCTGCGTGTGTTACATTGCCCTAGGGCTGAAAGGCAAAACGTGCAGGCTTCTTTCCAAAGGGCGAGTTGGGCCCCAAAGCATCTTGCTTCCAGCTCTTTGGGAAGCTAAGAAACAACTCGCTCTGCACAGTGCTCTTACAGCCTACCGGGAACATCTCTTACAAAGGCCTGTGAAATGCAGTTTCTTTGCAGGCCCTATCTGGCTGAAGTTGAACTTCTGCTCTGCGTGTGCTACATTGCCCTAGAGCTGAAAGGCACAACATGCAGGCTTCTTTCCAAGGGGTGAGTTGGGCTGCAAAGCATCTTGCTTCCAGCTCTTTGGGAAGCTAAGAAACAACTCGCTCTGCACAGTGCTCTTACAGCCTACCGGGAACATCTCTTACAAAGGCCTGTGAAACGCAGTTTCTTTGCAGGCCTGATCTGGCTGAAGTAGAACTTCTGCTCTCGGTGTGCTACATTGCCCTAGAGCTGAAGCGCACAACGTGCAATCTTCTTTCAAAAGAGCGTGCTGGGCCCTAAAGCATCTTGCTTCCAGCTCTTTGGGAAGGTAAGAAACGACTCGCTCTGCACAGTGCTCTTACAGCCTACTGGGAACATCTCTTACAAAGGCCTGTGAAAGGCAGTTTCTTTGCAGGCCTGATCTGGCTGAAGTAGAACTTCTGCTCTGGGTGTGCTACATTGCCCTGCAGCTGAAAGGCACAACGTGCAGGCTTCTTTCCAAAGGGCGAGTTGGGCCCCAAAGCATCTTGCTTCCAGCTCTTTGGGAAGCTAAGAAACAACTCGCTCTGCACAGTGCTCTTACAGCCTACCGGGAACATCTCTTACAAAGGCCTGTGAAATGCAGTTGCTTTGCAGGCCTGATCTGGCTGAAGTAGAACTTCTGCTCTGGGTGAGCTATATTGCCCTAGAGCTGAAAGGAACAACACGCAGGCTTCTTTCCAAAGGGCGAGTTGGGCCCCAAAGCATCTTGCTTCCAGCTCTTTGGGAAGCTAAGAAACATCTCGCTCTGCACAGTGCTCTTACAGCCTACCGGGAACATCTCTTACAAAGGCCTGTGAAACGCAGTTTCTTTGCACGCCTGATCTGGCTGAAGTGTAACTTCTGCTCTGGGTGTGCTCCATTGCCCTAGAGCTGAAAGGCACAACGTGCAGGCTTCTTTCCAAAGGGCGAGTTGGGCCCCAAACCATTTTGCTTCCAGCTCTTTGGGAAGCTAAGAAACAGCTCGCTCTGCACAGTGCTCTTACAGCCTACCGGGAACATCTCTTACAAAGGCCTGTGAAACGCAGTTATTTTGCAGGCCCGATCTGGCTGAAGTTGAAGTTCTGCTCTGCGTGTGCTACATTGCCCTAGAGCTGGAAGGCACAACGTGCAGGCTTCTTTCCAAAGGGCGAGTTGGGCCCCAAAGCATCTTGCTTCCATCTCTTTGGGAAGCCAAGAAACAACTCGCTCTGCACTGTGCTCTTACAGCCTACCGGGAACATCTCTTACAAGGGCCTGTGAAACGCAGTTTCTTTGCAGGCCTGATCTGGCTGAAGGAGAACTTCTGCTCTGCGTGTGTTACATTGCCCTAGAGCTGAAAGGCAATACGTGCAGGCTTCTATCCTGAGGGCGAGTTGGGCCCCAAAGCATCTTGCTTCCAGCTCTTTGGGAAGCTAAGAAACAACTCGCTCTGCACAGAGCTCTTACAGCCTACGGGCAACATATCTTACAAAGGCCTGTGAAACGCAGTTTCTTTTCAGGCCTGATCTGGCTGAAGTAGAACTTCTGCTCTGCGTGTGCTACATTGCCCTAGAGCTGAAAGGCCCAAAGTGCAGGCTTCTTTCCAAAGGGCGAGTTGAGCCCTAAAGCATCTTGCTTCCAGCTCTTTGGGAAGCTAAGAAACAACTCGCTCTGCACAGTGCTCTTACAGCCTACCGGCACATCTCTTACAAATGCCTGTGAAACGCACTTTCTTTGCAGGCCTGATGTGGCTGAAGTAGAACTTCTGCTCTGGGTGTGCTACATTGCCCTAGAGCTGAAAGACGCAACGTGCAGGCTTCTTTCCAAAGGGCGAGTTGGGCCCCAAACCATCTTGCTTCCAGCTCTTTGGGAAGCTGAGAAACAGCTCGCTCTGCACAGTGCTCTTACAGCCTACCGGGCACATCTCTTACAAAGGCCTGTGAAACGCAGTTTCTTTGCAGGCCTGATCTGGCTGAAGTAGAACTTCTCCTCGGCGTGTGCTACATTGCCCTAGAGCTGAAACGCACAACATGCAGGCTTCTTTCAAAATAGCGAGCTGGGCCCTAAAGCATCTTGCTTCCAGCTCTTTGGGAAGCTAAGAAACAACGCGCTCTGCAGAGTGCTCTTACAGCCTACCGGGAACATCTCTTACAAAGGCCTGTGAAACGCAGTTTCTTTGCAGGCCTGATCTGGCTGAAGTAGAACTTCTGCTCTGGGTGAGCTACATTGCCCTAGAGCTGAAAGGAACAACATGCAGGCTTCTTTCCAAAGGGCGAGTTGGGCCCCAAACCATCTTGCTTCCAGCTCTTTGGGAAGCTGAGAAACAGCTCGCTCTGCACAGTGCTCTTACAGCCTACCGGGCACATCTCTTACAAAGGCCTGTGAAACGCAGTTTCTTTGCAGGCCTGATCTGCCTGAAGTAGAACTTCTCCTCGGCGTGTGCTATATTGCCCTAGAGCTGAAAGGCACAACGTGCAGGCTTCTTTCAAAAGAGCGAGCTGGGCCCTAAAGCATCTTGCTTCCAGCTCTTTGGGAATCTAAGAAACAACGCGCTCTGCAGAGTGCTCTTACAGCCCACTGGGAACATCTCTTACAAAGGCCTGTGAAACGCAGTTTCTTTGCAGGCCTCATCTGGCTGAAGTAGAACTTCTGCTCTGCGTGTGTTACATTGCCCTAGGGCTGAAAGGCAAAACGTGCAGGCTTCTTTCCAAAGGGCGAGTTGGGCCCCAAAGCATCTTGCTTCCAGCTCTTTGGGAAGCTAAGAAACAACTCGCTCTGCACAGTGTTCTTACAGCCTACCGGGAACATCTCTTACAAAGGCCTGTGAAATGCAGTTTCTTTGCAGGCCCTATCTGGCTGAAGTTGAACTTCTGCTCTGCGTGTGCTACATTGCCCTAGAGCTGAAAGGCACAACATGCAGGCTTCTTTCCAAGGGGTGAGTTGGGCTGCAAAGCATCTTGCTTCCAGCTCTTTGGGAAGCTAAGAAACAACTCGCTCTGCACAGTGCTCTTACAGCCTACCGGGAACATCTCTTACAAAGGCCTGTGAAACGCAGTTTCTTTGCAGGCCTGATCTGGCTGAAGTAGAACTTCTGCTCTCGGTGTGCTACATTGCCCTAGAGCTGAAGCGCACAACGTGCAATCTTCTTTCAAAAGAGCGTGCTGGGCCCTAAAGCATCTTGCTTCCAGCTCTTTGGGAAGGTAAGAAACGACTCGCTCTGCACAGTGCTCTTACAGCCTACTGGGAACATCTCTTACAAAGGCCTGTGAAAGGCAGTTTCTTTGCAGGCCTGATCAGGCTGAAGTAGAACTTCTGCTCTGGGTGTGCTACATTGCCCTGCAGCTGAAAGGCACAACGTGCAGGCTTCTTTCCAAAGGGCGAGTTGGGCCCCAAAGCATCTTGCTTCCAGCTCTTTGGGAAGCTAAGAAACAACTCGCTCTGCACAGTGCTCTTACAGCCTACCGGGAACATCTCTTACAAAGGCCTGTGAAACGCAGTTTCTTTGCAGGCCTGATCTGGCTGAAGTAGAACTTCTGCTCTCGGTGTGCTACATTGCCCTAGAGCTGAAACGCACAACGTGAAGGCTTCTTTCAAAAGAGCGAGCTGGGCCCTAAAGCATCTTGCTTCCAGCTCTTTGGGAAGCTAAGAAACGACTCGCTCTGCACAGTGCTCTTACAGCCCACTGGGAACATCTCTTACAAAGGCCTGTGAAACGCAGTTTCTTTGCAGGCCTGATCTGGCTGAAGTAGAACTTCTGCTCTGGGTGTGCTACATTGCCCTGCAGCTGAAAGGCACAAAGTGCAGGCTTCTTTCCAAAGGGCGAGTTGGGCCCCAAAGCATCTTGCTTCCAGCTCTTTGGGAAGCTAAGAAACAACTCGCTGTGCACAGTGCTCTTACAGCCTACCGGGAACATCTCTTGCAAAGGCCTGTGAAACGCAGTTTCTTTGCAGGCCTGATCTGGCTGAAGTAGAACATCTGCTGTGGGTGAGCTCCATTGCCCTAGAGCTGAAAGGCACAACGTGCAGGCTTCTTTCCAAAGGGCGAGTTGGGCCCCAAAGCATCTTGCTTCCAGCTCTTTGGGAAGCTAAGAAACAACTCGCTCTGCACAGTGCTCTTACAGCCTACCAGGAACATCTCTTACAAACGTCTGTGAAACGCACTTTCTTTGCAGGCCTGATCTGGCTGAAGTAGAACTTCTGCTCTGCGTGTGTTACATTGCCCTAGGGCTGAAAGGCAAAACGTGCAGGCTTCTTTCCAAAGGGCGAGTTGGGCCCCAAAGCATCTTGCTTCCAGCTCTTTGGGAAGCTAAGAAACAACTCGCTCTGCACAGTGCTCTTACAGCCTACCGGGAACATCTCTTACAAAGGCCTGTGAAATGCAGTTTCTTTGCAGGCCTGATCTGGCTGAAGTAGAACTTCTGCTCTGGGTGAGCTACATTGCCCTAGAGCTGAAAGGAACAACATGCAGGCTTCTTTCCAAAGGGCGAGTTGGGCCCCAAACCATCTTGCTTCCAGCTCTTTGGGAAGCTAGGAAACAGCTCGCTCTGCACAGTGCTCTTACAGCCTACTGAGAACATCTCTTACAAAGGCCTGTGAAAGGCAGTTTCTTTACAGGCCTGACCTAGCTGAAGTAGAACTTCTGCTCTGGGTGTGCTACATTGCCCTAGAGCTGAAAGGCACAACGTGCAGGCTTCTTTCCAAAGGGCGAGTTGGACCCCAGAGCATCTTGCTTCCAGCTCTTTAGGAAGCTAAGAAACAACTCGCTCTGCACAGTGCTCTTACAGCCTACTGGGAACATCTCTTACAAAGGCCTGTGAAAGGCAGTTTCTTTACAGGCCTGACCTAGCTGAAGTAGAACTTCAGCTCTGGGTGTGCTATATTGCCCCGAGCTGAAAGGCACAACGTGCAGGCTTCTTTACAAAAGGGCGAGTTGGGCCCCAAAGCATCTTGCTTCCAGCTCTTTTGGAAGCTAAGATATAACTCGCTCTCCACAGTGCTCTTACAGCCTACCGGGAACATCTCTTACAAAGGCCTGTGAAACGCAGTTTCTTTGCAGGCCTGATCTGGCTGAAGTAGAACATCTGCTCAGCTTGTGCTGCAATGCCCTAGAGCTGAAAGGCACAACATGCAGGCTTCTTTCCAAAGGGCGAGTTGGGCCCCAAAGCATCTTGCTTCCAGCTCTTTGGGAAGCTAAGAAACAACTCGCTCTGCACAGTGCTCTTACAGCCTACCGGGAACATCTCTTACAAACGCCTGTGAAACGCACTTTCTTTGCAGGCCTGATCTGGCTGAAGTAGAACTTCTGCTCTGGGTGTGCTACATTGCCCTAGAGGTGAAAGACGCAACGTGCAGGCTTCTTTCCAAATGGCGAGTTTGGCCCCAAA
Source organism: Equus przewalskii (assembly GCF_037783145.1). Taxonomy (NCBI): domain Eukaryota; kingdom Metazoa; phylum Chordata; class Mammalia; order Perissodactyla; family Equidae; genus Equus; species Equus przewalskii. The sequence goes on from NW_027228051.1 coordinate 140,230, forward strand.
GCATCTTGCTTCCAGCTCTTTGGGAAGCTAAGAAACAACTCGCTCTGCACAGTGCTCTTACAGCCTAATGGGAACATCTCTTACAAAGGCCTGTGAAACGCAGTTTCTTTGCAGGCCTGATCTGGCTGAAGTAGAACTTCTGCTCTCGGTGTGCTACATTGCCCTAGAGCTGAAGCGCACAACGTGCAATCTTCTTTCAAAAGAGCGTGCTGGGCCCTAAAGCATCTTGCTTCCAGCTCTTTGGGAAGGTAAGAAACGACTCGCTCTGCACAGTGCTCTTACAGCCTACTGGGAACATCTCTTACAAAGGCCTGCGAAAGGCAGTTTCTTTGCAGGCCTGATCTGGCTGAAGTAGAACTTCTGCTCTGGGTGTGCTACATTGCCCTGCAGCTGAAAGGCACAACGTGCAGGCTTCTTTCCAAAGGGCGAGTTGGGCCCCAAAGCATCTTGCTTCCAGCTCTTTGGGAAGCTAAGAAACATCTCGCTCTGCACAGTGCTCTTACAGCCTACCGGGAACATCTCTTACAAAGGCCTGTGAAACGCAGTTTCTTTGCACGCCTGATCTGGCTGAAGTGTAACTTCTGCTCTGGGTGTGCTCCATTGCCCTAGAGCTGAAAGGCACAACGTGCAGGCTTCTTTCCAAAGGGCGAGTTGGGCCCCAAACCATTTTGCTTCCAGCTCTTTGGGAAGCTAAGAAACAGCTCGCTCTGCACAGTGCTCTTACAGCCTACCGGGAACATCTCTTACAAAGGCCTGTGATACGCAGTTATTTTGCAGGCCCGATCTGGCTGAAGTTGAAGTTCTGCTCTGCGTGTGCTACATTGCCCTAGAGCTGGAAGGCACAACGTGCAGGCTTCTTTCCAAAGGGCGAGTTGGGCCCCAAAGCATCTTGCTTCCATCTCTTTGGGAAGCCAAGAAACAACTCGCTCTGCACTGTGCTCTTACAGCCTACCGGGAACATCTCTTACAAGGGCCTGTGAAACGCAGTTTCTTTGCAGGCCTGATCTGGCTGAAGGAGAACTTCTGCTCTGCGTGTGTTACATTGCCCTAGAGCTGAAAGGCAATACGTGCAGGCTTCTATCCTGAGGGCGAGTTGGGCCCCAAAGCATCTTGCTTCCAGCTCTTTGGGAAGCTAAGAAACAACTCGCTCTGCACAGTGCTCTTACAGCCTACGGGCAACATATCTTACAAAGGCCTGTGAAACGCAGTTTCTTTTCAGGCCTGATCTGGCTGAAGTAGAACTTCTGCTCTGCGTGTGCTACATTGCCCTAGAGCTGAAAGGCCCAAAGTGCAGGCTTCTTTCCAAAGGGCGAGTTGAGCCCTAAAGCATCTTGCTTCCAGCTCTTGGGGAAGCTAAGAAACAACTCGCTCTGCACAGTGCTCTTACAGCCTACCGGCAACATCTCTTACAAACGCCTGTGAATCGCACTTTCTTTGCAGGCCTGATGTGGCTGAAGTAGAACTTCTGCTCTGGGTGTGCTACATTGCCCTAGAGCTGAAAGACGCAACGTGCAGGCTTCTTTCCAAAGGGCGAGTTGGGCCCCAAACCATCTTGCTTCCAGCTCTTTGGGAAGCTGAGAAACAGCTCGCTCTGCACAGTGCTCTTACAGCCTACCGGGCACATCTCTTACAAAGGCCTGTGAAACGCAGTTTCTTTGCAGGCCTGATCTGGCTGAAGTAGAACTTCTGCTCTGGGTGTGCTACATTGCCCTAGAGCTGAAACGCACAACATGCAGGCTTCTTTCAAAAGAGCGAGCTGGGCCCTAAAGCATCTTGCTTCCAGCTCTTTGGGAAGCTAAGAAACAACGCGCTCTGCAAAGTGCTCTTACAGCCTACCGGGAACATCTCTTACAAAGGCCTGTGAAACGCAGTTTCTTTGCAGGCCTGATCTGGCTGAAGTAGGACTTCTGCTCTGGGTGAGCTACATTGCCCTAGAGCTGAAAGGAACAACATGCAGGCTTCTTTCCAAAGGGCGAGTTGGGCCCCAAACCATCTTGCTTCCAGCTCTTTGGGAAGCTGAGAAACAGCTCGCTCTGCACAGTGCTCTTACAGCCTACCGGGCACATCTCTTACAAAGGCCTGTGAAACGCAGTTTCTTTGCAGGCCTGATCTGCCTGAAGTAGAACTTCTCCTCGGCGTGTGCTATAATGCCCTAGAGCTGAAACGCACAACGTGCAGGCTTCTTTCAAAAGAGCGAGCTGGGCCCTAAAGCATCTTGCTTCCAGCTCTTTGGGAAGCTAAGAAACAACGCGCTCTGCAGAGTGCTCTTACAGCCTACCGGGAACATCTCTTACAAAGGCCTGTGAAACGCAGTTTCTTTGCAGGCCTGACCTAGCTGAAGTAGAACTTCTGCTCTGGGTGTGCTACATTGCCCTAGAGCTGAAAGGCACAACGTGCAGGCTTCTTTCCAAAGGGCGAGTTGGACCCCAGAGCATCTTGCTTCCAGCTCTTTAGGAAGCTAAGAAACAACTCGCTCTGCACAGTGCTCTTACAGCCTACTGGGAACATCTCTTACAAAGGCCTGTGAAAGGCAGTTACTTTACAGGCCTGACCTAGCTGAAGTAGAACTTCAGCTCTGGGTGTGTTATATTGCCCCGAGCTGAAAGGCACAACGTGCAGGCTTCTTTACAAAAGGGCGAGTTGGGCCCCAAAGCATCTTGCTTCCAGCTCTTTTGGAAGCTAAGATATAACTCGCTCTCCACAATGCTCTTACAGCCTACCGGGAACATCTCTTACAAAGGCCTGTGAAACGCAGTTTCTTTGCAGGCCTGATCTGGCTGAAGTAGAACATCTGCTCAGCTTGTGCTGCAATGCCCTAGAGCTGAAAGGCACAACATGCAGGCTTCTTTCCAAAGGGCGAGTTGGGCCCCAAAGCATCTTGCTTCCAGCTCTTTGGGAAGCTAAGAAATAACTCGCTCTGCACAGTGCTCTTACAGCCTACCGGGAACATCTCTTACAAAGGCCTGTGAAACGCAGTTTCTTTGCAGGCCTGATCTGGCTGAAGTAGAACTTCTGCTCTCGGTGTGCTACATTGCCCTAGAGCTGAAACGCACAACGTGAAGGCTTCTTTCAAAAGAGCGAGCTGGGCCCTAAAGCATCTTGCTTCCAGCTCTTTGGGAAGCTAAGAAACAACTCGCTGTGCACAGTGCTCTTACAGCCTACCGGGAACATCTCTTGCAAAGGCCTGTGAAACGCAGTTTCTTTGCAGGCCTGATCTGGCTGAAGTAGAACATCTGCTGTGGGTGAGCTCCATTGCCCTAGAGCTGAAAGGCACAACGTGCAGGCTTCTTTCCAAAGGGCGAGTTGGGCCCCAAAGCATCTTGCTTCCAGCTCTTTGGGAAGCTAAGAAACAACTCGCTCTGCACAGTGCTCTTACAGCCTACCAGGAACATCTCTTACAAACGCCTGTGAAACGCACTTTCTTTGCAGGCCTGATCTGGCTGAAGTAGAACTTCTGCTCTGCGTGTGTTACATTGCCCTAGGGCTGAAAGGCAAAACGTGCAGGCTTCTTTCCAAAGGGCGAGTTGGGCCCCAAAGCATCTTGCTTCCAGCTCTTTGGGAAGCTAAGAAACAACTCGCTCTGCACAGTGCTCTTACAGCCTACCGGGAACATCTCTTACAAAGGCCTGTGAAATGCAGTTTCTTTGCAGGCCCTATCTGGCTGAAGTTGAACTTCTGCTCTGCGTGTGCTACATTGCCCTAGAGCTGAAAGGCACAACATGCAGGCTTCTTTCCAAGGGGTGAGTTGGGCTGCAAAGCATCTTGCTTCCAGCTCTTTGGGAAGCTAAGAAACAACTCGCTCTGCACAGTGCTCTTACAGCCTACCGGGAACATCTCTTACAAAGGCCTGTGAAACGCAGTTTCTTTGCAGGCCTGATCTGGCTGAAGTAGAACTTCTGCTCTCGGTGTGCTACATTGCCCTAGAGCTGAAGCGCACAACGTGCAATCTTCTTTCAAAAGAGCGTGCTGGGCCCTAAAGCATCTTGCTTCCAGCTCTTTGGGAAGGTAAGAAACGACTCGCTCTGCACAGTGCTCTTACAGCCTACTGGGAACATCTCTTACAAAGGCCTGTGAAAGGCAGTTTCTTTGCAGGCCTGATCTGGCTGAAGTAGAACTTCTGCTCTGGGTGTGCTACATTGCCCTTCAGCTGAAAGGCACAACGTGCAGGCTTCTTTCCAAAGGGCGAGTTGGACCCCAAAGCATCTTGCTTCCAGCTCTTTGGGAAGCTAAGAAACAACTCGCTCTGCACAGTGCTCTTACAGCCTACCGGGAACATCTCTTACAAAGGCCTGTGAAATGCAGTTTCTTTTCAGGCCTGATCTGGCTGAAGTAGAACTTCTGCTCTGCGTGTGCTACATTGCCCTAGAGCTGAAAGGCCCAAAGTGCAGGCTTCTTTCCAAAGGGCGAGTTGAGCCCTAAAGCATCTTGCTTCCAGCTCTTTGGGAAGCTAAGAAACAACTCGCTCTGCACAGTGCTCTTACAGCCTACCGGCACATCTCTTACAAATGCCTGTGAAACGCACTTTCTTTGCAGGCCTGATGTGGCTGAAGTAGAACTTCTGCTCTGGGTGTGCTACATTGCCCTAGAGCTGAAAGACGCAACGTGCAGGCTTCTTTCCAAAGGGCGAGTTGGGCCCCAAACCATCTTGCTTCCAGCTCTTTGGGAAGCTGAGAAACAGCTCGCTCTGCACAGTGCTCTTACAGCCTACCGGGCACATCTCTTACAAAGGCCTGTGAAACGCAGTTTCTTTGCAGGCCTGATCTGGCTGAAGTAGAACTTCTCCTCGGCGTGTGCTACATTGCCCTAGAGCTGAAACGCACAACATGCAGGCTTCTTTCAAAATAGCGAGCTGGGCCCTAAAGCATCTTGCTTCCAGCTCTTTGGGAAGCTAAGAAACAACGCGCTCTGCAGAGTGCTCTTACAGCCTACCGGGAACATCTCTTACAAAGGCCTGTGAAACGCAGTTTCTTTGCAGGCCTGATCTGGCTGAAGTAGAACTTCTGCTCTGGGTGAGCTACATTGCCCTAGAGCTGAAAGGAACAACATGCAGGCTTCTTTCCAAAGGGCGAGTTGGGCCCCAAACCATCTTGCTTCCAGCTCTTTGGGAAGCTGAGAAACAGCTCGCTCTGCACAGTGCTCTTACAGCCTACCGGGCACATCTCTTACAAAGGCCTGTGAAACGCAGTTTCTTTGCAGGCCTGATCTGCCTGAAGTAGAACTTCTCCTCGGCGTGTGCTATATTGCCCTAGAGCTGAAAGGCACAACGTGCAGGCTTCTTTCAAAAGAGCGAGCTGGGCCCTAAAGCATCTTGCTTCCAGCTCTTTGGGAATCTAAGAAACAACGCGCTCTGCAGAGTGCTCTTACAGCCCACTGGGAACATCTCTTACAAAGGCCTGTGAAACGCAGTTTCTTTGCAGGCCTCATCTGGCTGAAGTAGAACTTCTGCTCTGCGTGTGTTACATTGCCCTAGGGCTGAAAGGCAAAACGTGCAGGCTTCTTTCCAAAGGGCGAGTTGGGCCCCAAAGCATCTTGCTTCCAGCTCTTTGGGAAGCTAAGAAACAACTCGCTCTGCACAGTGTTCTTACAGCCTACCGGGAACATCTCTTACAAAGGCCTGTGAAATGCAGTTTCTTTGCAGGCCCTATCTGGCTGAAGTTGAACTTCTGCTCTGCGTGTGCTACATTGCCCTAGAGCTGAAAGGCACAACATGCAGGCTTCTTTCCAAGGGGTGAGTTGGGCTGCAAAGCATCTTGCTTCCAGCTCTTTGGGAAGCTAAGAAACAACTCGCTCTGCACAGTGCTCTTACAGCCTACCGGGAACATCTCTTACAAAGGCCTGTGAAACGCAGTTTCTTTGCAGGCCTGATCTGGCTGAAGTAGAACTTCTGCTCTCGGTGTGCTACATTGCCCTAGAGCTGAAGCGCACAACGTGCAATCTTCTTTCAAAAGAGCGTGCTGGGCCCTAAAGCATCTTGCTTCCAGCTCTTTGGGAAGGTAAGAAACGACTCGCTCTGCACAGTGCTCTTACAGCCTACTGGGAACATCTCTTACAAAGCCCTGTGAAAGGCAGTTTCTTTGCAGGCCTGATCAGGCTGAAGTAGAACTTCTGCTCTGGGTGTGCTACATTGCCCTGCAGCTGAAAGGCACAACGTGCAGGCTTCTTTCCAAAGGGCGAGTTGGGCCCCAAAGCATCTTGCTTCCAGCTCTTTGGGAAGCTAAGAAACAACTCGCTCTGCACAGTGCTCTTACAGCCTACCGGGAACATCTCTTACAAAGGCCTGTGAAACGCAGTTATTGTGCAGGCCCGATCTGGCTGAAGTTGAAGTTCTGCTCTGCGTGTGCTACATTGCCCTAGAGCTGGAAGGCACAACGTGCAGGCTTCTTTCCAAAGGGCGAGTTGGGCCCCAAAGCATCTTGCTTCCATCTCTTTGGGAAGCCAAGAAACAACTCGCTCTGCACTGTGCTCTTACAGCCTACCGGGAACATCTCTTACAAGGGCCTGTGAAACGCAGTTTCTTTGCAGGCCTGATCTGGCTGAAGTAGAACTTCTGCTCTGCGTGTGTTACATTGCCCTAGAGCTGAAAGGCAATACGTGCAGGCTTCTATCCTGAGGGCGAGTTGGGCCCCAAAGCATCTTGCTTCCAGCTCTTTGGGAAGCTAAGAAACAACTCGCTCTGCACAGTGCTCTTACAGCCTACGGGCAACATATCTTACAAAGGCCTGTGAAACGCAGTTTCTTTTCAGGCCTGATTGATGAAGTAGAACTTCTGCTCTGCGTGTGCTACATTGCCCTAGAGCTGAAAGGCCCAAAGTGCAGGCTTCTTTCCAAAGGGCGAGTTGAGCCCTAAAGCATCTTGCTTCCAGCTCTTTGGGAAGCTAAGAAACAACTCGCTCTGCACAGTGCTCTTACAGCCTACCGGCAACATCTCTTACAAACGCCTGTGAAACGCACTTTCTTTGCAGGCCTGATCTGGCTGAAGTAGAACTTCTGCTCTGGGTGTGCTACATTGCCCTAGAGCTGAAAGACGCAACGTGCAGGCTTCTTTCCAAAGGGCGAGTTGGGCCCCAAACCATCTTGCTTCCAGCTCTTTGGGAAGCTGAGAAACAGCTCGCTCTGCACAGTGCTCTTACAGCCTACCGGGCACATCTCTTACAAAGGCCTGTGAAACGCAGTTTCTTTGCAGGCCTGATCTGGCTGAAGTAGAACTTCTCCTCGGCGTGTGCTACATTGCCCTAGAGCTGAAACGCACAACATGCAGGCTTCTTTCAAAAGACCGAGCTGTGCCCTAAAGCATCTGGCTTCCAGCTCTTTGGGAAGCTAAGAAACAACGCGCTCTGCAGAGTGCTCTTACAGCCTACCGGGAACATCTCTTACAAAGGCCTGTGAAACGCAGTTTCTTTGCAGGCCTGATCTGGCTGAAGTAGAACTTCTGCTCTGGGTGAGCTACATTGCCCTAGAGCTGAAAGGAACAACATGCAGGCTTCTTTCCAAAGGGCGAGTTGGGCCCCAAACCATCTTGCTTCCAGCTCTTTGGGAAGCTGAGAAACAGCTCGCTCTGCACAGTGCTCTTACAGCCTACCGGGCACATCTCTTACAAAGGCCTGTGAAACGCAGTTTCTTTGCAGGCCTGATCTGCCTGAAGTAGAACTTCTCCTCGGCGTGTGCTATATTGCCCTAGAGCTGAAACGCACAACGTGCAGGCTTCTTTCAAAAGAGCGAGCTGGGCCCTAAAGCATCTTGCTTCCAGCTCTTTGGGAAGCTAAGAAACAACGCGCTCTGCAGAGTGCTCTTACAGCCTACCGGGAACATCTCTTACAAAGGCCTGTGAAACGCAGTTTCTTTGCAGGCCTGACCTAGCTGAAGTAGAACTTCTGCTGTGGGTGTGCTACATTGCCCTAGAGCTGAAAGGCACAACGTGCAGGCTTCTTTCCAAAGGGCGAGTTGGACCACAGAGCATCTTGCTTCCAGCTCTTTAGGAAGCTAAGAGACAACTCGCTCTGCACAGTGCTCTTACAGCCTACTGGGAACATCTCTTACAAAGGCCTGTGAAAGGCAGTTTCTTTACAGGCCTGACCTAGCTGAAGTAGAACTTCAGCTCTGGGTGTGCTATATTGCCCCGAGCTGAAAGGCACAACGTGCAGGCTTCTTTACAAAAGGGCGAGTTGGGCCCCAAAGCATCTTGCTTCCAGCTCTTTTGGAAGCTAAGATATAACTCGCTCTCCACAGTGCTCTTACAGCCTACCGGGAACATCTCTTACAAAGGCCTGTGAAACGCAGTTTCTTTGCAGGCCTGATCTGGCTGAAGTAGAACATCTGCTCAGCTTGTGCTGCAATGCCCTAGAGCTGAAAGGCGCAACATGCAGGCTTCTTTCCAAAGGGCGAGTTGGGCCCCAAAGCATCTTGCTTCCAGCTCTTTGGGAAGCTAAGAAACAACTCGCTCTGCACAGTGCTCTTACAGCCTACCGGGAACATCTCTTACAAACGCCTGTGAAACGCACTTTCTTTGCAGGCCTGATCTGGCTGAAGTAGAACTTCTGCTCTGGGTGTGCTACATTGCCCTAGAGCTGAAAGGCACAACGTGCAGGCTTCTTTCCAAAGGGCGAGTTGGGCCGCAAAGCATCTTGCTTCCAGCTCTTTGGGAAGCTAAGAAACAACTCGCTCTGCACAGTGCTCTTACAGCCTACCGGGAACATCTCTTGCAAAGGCCTGTGAAACGCAGTTTCTTTGCAGGCCTGATCTGGCTGAAGTAGAACTTCTGCTCTCGGTGTGCTACATTGCCCTAGAGCTGAAAGGCACAACGTGAAGGCTTCTTTCATAAGAGCGAGCTGGGCCCTAAAGCATCTTGCTTCCAGCTCTTTGGGAAGCTAAGAAACGACTCGCTCTGCACAGTGCTCTTACAGCCCACTGGGAACATCTCTTACAAAGGCCTGTGAAACGCAGTTTCTTTGCAGGCCTGATCTGGCTGAAGTAGAACTTCTGCTCTGGGTGTGCTACATTGCCCTGCAGCTGAAAGGCACAAAGTGCAGGCTTCTTTCCAAAGGGCGAGTTGGGCCCCAAAGCATCTTGCTTCCAGCTCTTTGGGAAGCTAAGAAAGAACTCGCTGTGCACAGTGCTCTTACAGCCTACCGGGAACATCTCTTGCAAAGGCCTGTGAAACGCAGTTTCTTTGCAGGCCTCATCTGGCTGAAGTAGAACATCTGCTGTGGGTGAGCTCCATTGCCCTAGAGCTGAAAGGCACAACGTGCAGGCTTCTTTCCAAAGGGCGAGTTGGGCCCCAAAGCATCTTGCTTCCAGCTCTTTGGGAAGCTAAGAAACAACTCGCTCTGCACAGTGCTCTTACAGCCTACCAGGAACATCTCTTACAAACGCCTGTGAAACGCACTTTCTTTGCAGGCCTGATCTGGCTGAAGTAGAACTTCTGCTCTGCGTGTGTTACATTGCCCTAGGGCTGAAAGGCAAAACGTGCAGGCTTCTTTCCAAAGGGCGAGTTGGGCCCTAAAGCATCTTGCTTCAGGCTCTTTGGGAAGCTAAGAAACGACTCGCTCTGCACAGTGCTCTTACAGCCCACTGGGAACATCTCTTACAAAGGCCTGTGAAACGCAGTTTCTTTGCAGGCCTGATCTGGCTGAAGTAGAACTTCTGCTCTGGGTGTGCTACATTGCCCTGCAGCTGAAAGGCACAAAGTGCAGGCTTCTTTCCAAAGGGCGAGTTGGGCCCCAAAGCATCTTGCTTCCAGCTCTTTGGGAAGCTAAGAAACAACTCGCTGTGCACAGTGCTCTTACAGCCTACCGGGAACATCTCTTGCAAAGGCCTGTGAAACGCAGTTTCTTTGCAGGCCTGATCTGGCTGAAGTAGAACATCTGCTGTGGGTGAGCTCCATTGCCCTAGAGCTGAAAGGCACAACGTGCAGGCTTCTTTCCAAAGGGCGAGTTGGGCCCCAAAGCATCTTGCTTCCAGCTCTTTGGGAAGCTAAGAAACAACTCGCTCTGCACAGTGCTCTTACAGCCTACCGGGAACATCTCTTACAAACGCCTGTGAAACGCACTTTCTTTGCAGGCCTGATCTGGCTGAAGTAGAACTTCTGCTCTGCGTGTGTTACATTGCCCTAGGGCTGAAAGGCAAAACGTGCAGGCTTCTTTCCAAAGGGCGAGTTGGGCCCCAAAGCATCTTGCTTCCAGCTCTTTGGGAAGCTAAGAAACAACTCGCTCTGCACAGTGCTCTTACAGCCTACCGGGAACATCTCTTACAAAGGCCTGTGAAATGAAGTTTCTTTGCAGGCCTGATCTGGCTGAAGTAGAACTTCTGCTCTTGGTGAGCTACATTGCCCTAGAGCTGAAATGAACAACATGCAGGCTTCTTTCCAAAGGGCGAGTTGGGCCCCAAAGCATCTTGCTTCCAGCTCTTTGGGAAGCTAAGAAACAACTCGCTCTGCACAGTGCTCTTACAGCCTACCGGGAACATCTCTTACAAACGCCTGTGAAACGCACTTTCTTTGCAGGCCAGATCTGGCTGAAGTAGAACTTCTGCTCTGGGTGTGCTACATTGCCCTAGAGGTGAAAGACGCAACGTGCAGGCTTCTTTCCAAATGGCGAGTTTGGCCCCAAAGCATCTTGCTTCCAGCTCTTTGGGAAGCTAAGAAACAACTCGCCCTGCACAGTGCTCTTACAGACTACCGGGAACATCTCTTACAAAGGCCTGTGAAACGCAGTTTCTTTACAGGCCTGACCTAGCTGAAGTAGAACTTCTGCTCTGGGTGTGCTACATTGCCCTGCAGCTGAAAGGCACAACGTGCAGGCTTCTTTCCAAAGGGCGAGTTAGGCCCCAAAGCATCTTGCTTCCAGCTCTTTGGGAAGCTAAGAAACAACTCGCTCTGCACAGTGCTCTTACAGCCTACCGGCAACATCTGTTACAAAGGCCTGTGAAATGCAGTTTCTTTGCAGGCCCGATCTGGCTGAAGTTGAACTTCTGCTCTGCGTGTGCTACATTGCCCTAGAGCTGAAAGGCACAACATGCAGGCTTCTTTCCAAAGGGCGAGTTGGGCTGCAAGGCATCTTGCTTCCAGCTCTTTGGGAAGCTAAGAAACAACTCGCTCTGCACAGTGCTCTTACAGCCTACCGGGAACATCTCTTACAAAGGCCTGTGAAACGCAGTTTCTTTGCAGGCCTGATCTGGCTGAAGTAGAACTTCTGCTCTCGGTGTGCTACATTGCCCTAGAGCTGAAGCGCACAACGTGCAATCTTCTTTCAAAAGAGCGTGCTGGGCCCTAAAGCATCTTGCTTCCAGCTCTTTGGGAAGCTAAGAAACGACTCGCTCTGCACAGTGCTCTTACAGCCTACCGGGAACATCTCTTACAAAGGCCTGTGAAACGCAGTTTCTTTGCAGGCCTGATCTGGCTGAAGTAGAACTTCTGCTCTGGGTGTGCTACATTGCCCTGCAGCAGAAAGGCACAACGTGCAGGCTTCTTTCCAAAGGGCGAGTTGGGCCCCAAAGCATCTTGCTTCCAGCTCTTTGGGAAGCTAAGAAACAACTCGCTCTGCACAGTGCTCTTACAGCCTACCGGGAACATCTCTTACAAAGGCCTGTGAAATGCAGTTTCTTTGCAGGCCTGATCTGGCTGAAGTAGAACTTCTGCTCTGGGTGAGCTACATTGCCCTAGAGCTGAGAGGAACAACACGCAGGCTTCTTTCCAAAGGGCGAGTTGGGCCCCAAAGCATCTTGCTTCCAGCTCTTTGGGAAGCTAAGAAACAACTCGCTCTGCACAGTGCTCTTACAGCCTACCGGGAACATCTCTTACAAACGCCTGTGAAACGCACTTTCTTTGCAGGCCTGATCTGGCTGAAGTAGAACTTCTGCTCTGGGTGTGCTACATTGCCCTAGAGGTGAAAGACGCAACGTGCAGGCTTCTTTCCAAATGGCGAGTTTGGCCCCAAAGCATCTTGCTTCCAGGTCTTTGGGAAGCTAAGAAACAACTCGCCCTGCACAGTGCTCTTACAGACTACCGGGAACATCTCTTACAAAGGCCTGTGAAACGCAGTTTCTTTACAGGCCTGACCTAGCTGAAGTAGAACTTCTGCTCTGGGTGTGCTACATTGCCCTGCAGCTGAAAGGCACAACGTGCAGGCTTCTTTCCAAAGGGCGAGGTAGGCCCCAAAGCATCTTGCTTCCAGCTCTTTGGGAAGCTAAGAAACAACTCGCTCTGCACAGTGCTCTTACAGCCTACCGGCAACATCTGTTACAAAGGCCTGTGAAATGCAGTTTCTTTGCAGGCCCGATCTGGCTGAAGTTGAACTTCTGCTCTGCGAGTGCTACATTGCCCTAGAGCTGAAAGGTACAACATGCAGGCTTCTTTCCAAAGGGCGAGTTGGGCTGCAAGGCATCTTGCTTCCAGCTCTTTGGGAAGCTAAGAAACAACTCGCTCTGCACAGTGCTCTTACAGCCTACCGGGAACATCTCTTACAAAGGCCTGTGAAACGCAGTTTCTTTGCAGGCCTGATCTGGCTGAAGTAGAACTTCTGCTCTCGGTGTGCTACATTGCCCTGGAGCTGAAGCGCACAACGTGCAATCTTCTTTCAAAAGAGCGAGCTGGGCCCTAAAGCATCTTGCTTCCAGCTCTTTGGGAAGCTAAGAAACGACTCGCTCTGCACAGTGCTCTTACAGCCTACCGGGAACATCTCTTACAAAGGCCTGTGAAACGCAGTTTCTTTGCAGGCCTGATCTGGCTGAAGTAGAACTTCTGCTCTGGGTGTGCTACATTGCCCTGCAGCTGAAAGGCACAACGTGCAGGCTTCTTTCCAAAGGGCGAGTTGGGCCCCAAAGCATCTTGCTTCCAGCTCTTTGGGAAGCTAAGAAACAACTCGCTCTGCACAGTGCTCTTACAGCCTACCGGGAACATCTCTTACAAAGGCCTGTGAAATGCAGTTTCTTTGCAGGCCTGATCTGGCTGAAGTAGAACTTCTGCTCTGGGTGAGCTACATTGCCCTAGAGCTGAGAGGAACAACACGCAGGCTTCTTTCCAAAGGGCGAGTTGGGCCCCAAAGCATCTTGCTTCCAGCTCTTTGGGAAGCTAAGAAACAACTCGCTCTGCACAGTGCTCTTACAGCCTACCGGGAACATCTCTTACAAACGCCTGTGAAACGCACTTTCTTTGCAGGCCTGATCTGGCTGAAGTAGAACTTCTGCTCTGGGTGTGCTACATTGCCCTAGAGGTGAAAGACGCAACGTGCAGGCTTCTTTCCAAACGGCGAATTTGGCCCCAAAGCATCTTGCTTCCAGCTCTTTGGGAAGCTAAGAAACAACTCGCCCTGCACAGTGCTCTTACTGACTACCGGGAACATCTCTTACAAAGGCCTGTGAAACGCAGTTTCTTTACAGGCCTGACCTAGCTGAAGTAGAACTTCTGCTCTGGGTGTGCTACATTGCCCTGCAGCTGAAAGGCACAACGTGCAGGCTTCTTTCCAAAGGGCGAGTTAGGCCCCAAAGCATCTTGCTTCCAGCTCTTTGGGAAGCTAAGAAACAACTCGCTCTGCACAGTGCTCTTACAGCCTACCGGCAACATCTGTTACAAAGGCCTGTGAAATGCAGTTTCTTTGCAGGCCCGATCTGGCTGAAGTTGAACTTCTGCTCTGCGTGTGCTACATTGCCCTAGAGCTGAAAGGCACAACATGCAGGCTTCTTTCCAAAGGGCGAGTTGGGCTGCAAGGCATCTTGCTTCCAGCTCTTTGGGAAGCTAAGAAACAACTCGCTCTGCACAGTGCTCTTACAGCCTACCGGGAACATCTCTTACAAAGGCCTGTGAAACGCAGTTTCTTTGCAGGCCTGATCTGGCTGAAGTAGAACTTCTGCTCTGGGTGTGCTACATTGCCCTGCAGCTGAAAGGCACAACGTGCAGGCTTCTTTCCAAAGGGCGAGTTGGGCCCCAAAGCATCTTGCTTCCAGCTCTTTGGGAAGCTAAGAAACAACTCGCTCTGCACAGTGCTCTTACAGCCTACCGGGAACATCTCTTACAAAGGCCTGTGAAATGCAGTTTCTTTGCAGGCCTGATCTGGCTGAAGTAGAACTTCTGCTCTGGGTGAGCTACATTGCCCTAGAGCTGAAAGGAACAACACGCAGGCTTCTTTCCAAAGGGCGAGTTGGGCCCCAAAGCATCTTGCTTCCAGCTCTTTGGGAAGCTAAGAAACATCTCGCTCTGCACAGTGCTCTTACAGCCTACCGGGAACATCTCTTACAAAGGCCTGTGAAACGCAGTTTCTTTGCACGCCTGATCTGGCTGAAGTGTAACTTCTGCTCTGGGTGTGCTCCATTGCCCTAGAGCTGAAAGGCACAACGTGCAGGCTTCTTTCCAAAGGGCGAGTTGGGCCCCAAACCATTTTGCTTCCAGCTCTTTGGGAAGCTAAGAAACAGCTCGCTCTGCACAGTGCTCTTACAGCCTACCGGGAACATCTCTTACAAAGGCCTGTGAAACGCAGTTATTTTGCAGGCCCGATCTGGCTGAAGTTGAAGTTCTGCTCTGGGTGTGCTACATTGCCCTAGAGCTGAAAGGCACAAAGTGCAGGCTTCTTTCCAAAGGGCGAGTTGGGCCCCAAAGCATCTTGCTTCCATCTCTTTGGGAAGCCAAGAAACAACTCGCTCTGCACTGTGCTCTTACAGCCTACCGGGAACATCTCTTACAAGGGCCTGTGAAACGCAGTTTCTTTGCAGGCCTGATCTGGCTGAAGTAGAACTTCTGCTCTGCGTGTGTTACATTGCCCTAGAGCTGAAAGGCAATACGTGCAGGCTTCTATCCAGAGGGCGAGTTGGGCCCCAAAGCATCTTGCTTCCAGCTCTTTGGGAAGCTAAGAAACAACTCGCTCTGCACAGTGCTCTTACAGCCTACGGGCAACATATCTTACAAAGGCCTGTGAAACGCAGTTTCTTTTCAGGCCTGATCTGGCTGAAGTAGAACTTCTGCTCTGCGTGTGCTACATTGCCCTAGAGCTGAAAGGCCCAAAGTGCAGGCTTCTTTCCAAAGGGCGAGTTGAGCCCTAAAGCATCTTGCTTCCAGCTCTTTGGGAAGCTAAGAAACAACTCGCTCTGCACAGTGCTCTTACAGCCTACCGGCAACATCTCTTACAAACGCCTGTGAAACGCACTTTCTTTGCAGGCCTGATGTGGCTGAAGTAGAACTTCTGCTCTGGGTGTGCTACATTGCCCTAGAGCTGAAAGACGCAACGTGCAGGCTTCTTTCCAAAGGGCGAGTTGGGCCCCAAAGCATCTTGCTTCCAGCTCTTTGGGAAGCTAAGAAACAACTCGCTCTCCACAGTGCTCTTACAGCCTACCGGGAACATCTCTTACAAAGGCCTGTGAAACGCAGTTTCTTTACAGGCCTGACCTAGCTGAAGTAGAACTTCTGCTCTGGGTGTGCTACATTGCCCTCGAGCTGAAAGGCACAACGTGCAGCCATCTTTCCAAAGGGCGAGTTGGGCCCCAAAGCATCTTGCTTCCAGCTCTTTGGGAAGCTAAGAAGCAACTCGCTCTCCACAGTGCTCTTACAGCCTACCAGGAACATCTCTTACAAACGCCTGTGAAATGCACTTTCTTTGCAGGCCTGATCTGGCTGAAGTAGAACTTCTTCTCTGGGTGTGCTACATTGCCCTAGAGCTGAAAGGAACAACACGCAGGCTTCTTTCCAAAGGGCGAGTTGGGCCCCAAAGCATCTTGCTTCCAGCTCTTTGGGAAGCTAAGAAACAGCTCACTCTGCACAGTGCTCTTACAGCCTACCGGGAACATCTCTTACAAAGGTCTGTGAAACGCAGTTTCCTTACAGGCCTGACCTAGCTGAAGTAGAACTTCTGCTCTGGGTGTGCTACATTGCCCTCGAGCTGAAAGGCACAACGTGCAGCCTTCTTTCTAAAGGGCGAGTTGGGCCCCAAAGCATCTTGCTTCCAGCTCTTTGGGAAGCTAAGAAACAACTCGCTCTGCACAGTGCTCTTACAGCCTACCGGGAACATCTCTTACAAAGGCCTGTGAAACGCAGTTTCTTTGCAGTCCTGATCTGGCTGAAGTAGAACTTCTCCTCGGCGTGAGCTACATTGCCCTAGAGCTGAAAGGCATAACGTGCAGGCTTCTTTGCAAAGGGCGAGTTGGGCCCCAAAGCATCTTGCTTCCAGCTCTTTCGGAAGATAAGAAACAACTCGCTGTGCACAGTGCTCTTACAGCCTACCGGGAACATCTCTTACAAAGGTCTGTGAAACGCAGTTTCTTTGCATGCCTAATCTGGCTGAAGTAGAACATGTGCTCTGCGTGTGCTACATTACCCTAGAGCTGAAAGGCACAACGTGCTGGCTTCTTTCCAAAGGGCGAGTTGGGCCCCAAAGCATCTTTCTTCCAGCTCTTTGGGAAGCTAAGAAACAACTCGCTCTGCACATTGCTCTTACAGCCTACCGGGAACATCTCTTACAAAGGCCTGTGATACGCAGTTTCTTTGCAGGCCTGATCTGGCTGAAGTAGAACTTCTCCTCGGCGTGTGCTACCTTGCCCTAGAGATGAAACGCACAACGTGCAGGCTTCTTTCAAAAGAGCGAGTTGGGACCAAAAGCATCTTGCTTCCAGATCTTTGGGAAGCTAAGAAACAACTCGCTCTGCACAGTGCTCTTACAGCCTATCGGGAACATCTCTTACAAAGGCCTATGAAATGCAGTTTCTTTGCAGGCCTGATCTGGCTGAAGTAGAACTTCTGCTCTGGGTGAGCTACATTGCCCTAGAGCTGAAAGGCACAACATGCAGGCTTCTTTCCAAATGGCGAGTTGGGCCCCAAACCATCTTGCTTCCAGCTCTTTGGGAAGCTAAGAAACAGCTCGCTCTGCACAGTGCTATTACAGCCTACCGGGAACATCTCTTACAAAGGCCTGTGAAACGCAGTTTCTTTGCAGGCCTGATCTGGCTGAAGTAGAACTTCTCCTCGGAGTGTGCTACATTGCCCTAGAGATGAAACGCACAACGTGTAGGCTTCTTTCAAAAGAGCGAGCTGGGCCCCAGAGCATCTTGCTTCCAGCTCTTTGGGAAGCTAAGAAACAACTCGCTCTGCACAGTGCTCTTGCAGCCTACCGGGAACATCTCTTACAAACGCCTGTGAAACGCACTTTCTTTGCAGGCCTGATCTGGCTGAAGTAGAACTTCTGCTCTGGGTGTGCTACATTGCCCTAGAGCTGAAAGGCACAACGTGCAGGCTTCTTTCCAAAGGGCGAGTTGGGCCCCAAAGCATCTTGCTTCCAGCTCTTTGGGAAGCTAAGAAACAACTCGCTCTGCACAGTGCTCTTACAGCCTACCGGCAACATCTCTTACAAAGGCCTGTGAAACGCAGTTTCTTTACAGGCCTGACCTAGCTGAAGTAGAACTTCTGCTCTGGGTGTGCTACATTGCCCTGAAGCTGAAAGGCACAACGTGCAGGCTTCTTTCCAAAGGGCGCGTTGGGCCCCAAAGCATCTTGCTTCCAGCTCTTTGGGAAGCTAAGAAACAACTCGCTCTGCACAGTGCTCTTACAGCATACCGGCAACATCTCTTACAAACGCCTGTGAAACGCAGTTTCTTTGCAGGCCTGATGTGGCTGAAGTAGAACTTCTGCTCTGGGTGTGCTACATTGCCCTAGAGCTGAAAGACGCAACGTGCAGTCTTCTTTCCAAAGGGCGAGTTGGGCCCCAAAGCATCTTGCTTCCAGCTCTTTGGGAAGCTAAGAAACAACTCGCTCTGCACAGCGCTCTTACAGCCTACCGGGAACATCTCTTACAAAGGCCTGTGAAACGCAGTTTCTTTGCAGGCCCGATGTGGCTGAAGTTGAACTTCTGCTCTGTGTGTGCTACATTGCCCTAGAGCTGAAAGGCACAACGTGCAGGCTTCTTTCCAAAGGGCGAGTTGGGCCCCAAAGCATCTTGCTTCCAGCTCTTTGGGAAGCTAAGAAACAACTCGCTCTGCACAGTGCTCTTACAGCCTACCGGGAACATCTCTTACAAAGGCCTGTGAAACGCAGTGTCTTTGCAGGCCTGATCTGGCTGAAGTAGAACTTCTGCTCTCGGTGTGCTACATTGCCCTAGAGCTGAAACGCACAACGTGCAGGCTTCTTTCAAAAGAGCGAGCTGGGCCCTAAAGCATCTTTCTTCCAGTTCTTTGGGAAGCTAAGAAACGACTCGCTCTGCACAGTGCTCTTACAGCCTACTGGGAACATCTCTTACAAAGGCCTGTGAAACGCAGTTTCTTTGCAGGCCTGATCTGGCTGAAGTAGAACTTCTGCTCTGGGTGTGCTACATTGCCCTGCAGCTGAAAGGCTCAACGTACAGGCTTCTTTCCAAAGGGCGAGTTGGGCCCCAAAGCATCTTGCTTCCAGCTCTTTGGGAAGCTAAGAAACAACTCGCTCTGCACAGTGCTCTTACAGCCTACCGGGAACATCTCTTACAAAGGCCTGTGAAATGCAGTTTCTTTGCAGGCCTGATCTGGCTGAAGTAGAACTTCTGCTCTCGGTGTGCTACATTGCCCTAGAGCTGAAACGCACAACGTGAAGGCTTCTTTCAAAAGAGCGAGCTGGGCCCTAAAGCATCTTGCTTCCAGCTTTTTGGGAAGCTAAGAAACGACTCGCTCTGCACAGTGCTCTTACAGCCCACTGGGAACATCTCTTACAAAGGCCTGTGAAACGCAGTTTCTTTGCAGGCCTGATCTGGCTGAAGTAGAACTTCTGCTCTGGGTGTGCTACATTGCCCTGCAGCTGAAAGGCACAAAGTGCAGGCTTCTTTCCAAAGGGCGAGTTGGGCCCCAAAGCATCTTGCTTCCAGCTCTTTGGGAAGCTAAGAAACAACTCGCTGTGCACAGTGCTCTTACAGCCTACCGGGAACATCTCTTGCAAAGGCCTGTGAAACGCAGTTTTTTTGCAGGCCTGATCTGGCTGAAGTAGAACATCTGCTGTGGGTGAGCTCCATTGCCCTAGAGCTGAAAGGCACAACGTGCAGGCTTCTTTCCAAAGGGCGAGTTGGGCCCCAAAGCATCTTGCTTCCAGCTCTTTGGGAAGCTAAGAAACAACTCGCTCTGCACAGTGCTCTTACAGCCTACCGGGAACATCTCTTACAAAGCCGTGTGAAAAGCAGTTTCTTTGCAGGCCTGATCTGGCTGAAGAAGAACTTCTGCTCTGGATGTGCTACATTGCCCTGCAGCTGAAAGGCACAACGTGCAGGCTTCTTTCCAAAGGTCGAGTTGGGCCCCGAACCATTTTGCTTCCAGCTCTTTGGGAAGCTAAGAAACAGCTCGCTCTGCACAGTGCTCTTACAGCCTACCGGGATCATCTGTTACAAAGGCCTGTGAAACGCAGTTATTTTGCAGGCCCGATCTTGCTGAAGTTGAAGTTCTGCTCTGCGTGTGCTAAATTGCCCTAGAGCTGGAAGGCACAACGTGCAGCCTTCTTTCCAAAGGGCGAGTTGGGCCCAAAAGCATCTTGCTTCCATCTCTTTGGGAAGCCAAGAAACAACTCGCTCTGCACTGTGCTCTTACAGCCTACCGGGAACATCTCTTACAAGGGCCTGTGAAACGCAGTTTCTTCTCAGGCCTCATCTGGCTGAAGTAGAACTTCTGCTCTGCGTGTGCTACATTGCCCTAGAGCTGAAAGGCCCAACGTGTAGGCTTCTTTCCAAAGGGCGAGTTGAGCCCTAAAGCATCTTGCTTCCAGCTCTTTGGGAAGCTAAGAAACAACTCGCTCTGCACAGTGCTCTTACAGCCTACCGGCAACATCTCTTACAAACGCCTGTGAAACGCAGTTTCTTTGCAGGCCTGATGTGGCTGAAGTAGAACTTCTGCTCTGGGTGTGCTACATTGCCCTAGAGCTGAAAGACGCAACGTGCAGTCTTCTTTCCAAAGGGCGAGTTGGGCCCCAAAGCATCTTGCTTCCAGCTCTTTGGGAAGCTAGGAAACAGCTCGCTCTGCACAGTGCTCTTACAGCCTACTGGGAACATCTCTTACAAAGGCCTGTGAAAGGCAGTTTCTTTACAGGCCTGACCTAGCTGAAGTACAACTTCAGCTCTGGGTGTGCTATATTGCCCCGAGCTGAAAGGCACAACGTGTAGGCTTCTTTACAAAAGGGCGAGTTGGGCCCCAAAGCATCTTGCTTCCAGCTCTTTTGGAAGCTAAGATATAACTCGCTCTCCACAGTGCTCTTACAGCCTACCGGGAACATCTCTTACAAAGGCCTCTGAAACGCAGTTTCTTTGCAGGCCTGATCTGGCTGAAGTAGAACATCTGCTCAGCTTGTGCTGCAATGCCCTAGAGCTGAAAGGCACAACATGCAGGCTTCTTTCCAAAGGGCGAGTTGGGCCCCAAAGCATCTTGCTTCCAGCTCTTTGGGAAGCTAAGAAACAACTCGCTCTGCACAGTGCTCTTACAGCCTACCGGGAACATCTCTTACAAACGCCGGTGAAACGCACTTTCTTTGCAGGCCTGATCTGGCTGAAGTAGAACTTCTGCTCTGGGTGTGCTACATTGCCCTAGAGGTGAAAGACGCAACGTGCAGGCTTCTTTCCAAATGGCGAGTTTGGCCCCAAAGCATCTTGCTTCCAGCTCTTTGGGAAGCTAAGAAACAACTCGCCCTGCACAGTGCTCTTACAGACTACCGGGAACATCTCTTACAAAGGCCTGTGAAACGCAGTTTCTTTACAGGCCTGACCTAGCTGAAGTAGAACTTCTGCTCTGGGTGTGCTACATTGCCCTGCATTTGAAAGGCACAACGTGCAGGCTTCTTTCCAAAGGGCGAGTTAGGCCCCAAAGCATCTTGCTTCCAGCTCTTTGGGAAGCTAAGAAACAACTCGCTCTGCACAGTGCTCTTACAGCCTACCGGCAACATCTGTTACAAAGGCCTGTGAAATGCAGTTTCTTTGCAGGCCCGATCTGGCTGAAGTTGAACTTCTGCTCTGCGTGTGCTACATTGCCCTAGAGCTGAAAGGCACAACATGCAGGCTTCTATCCAAAGGGCGAGTTGGGCTGCAAAGCATCTTGCTTCCAGCTCTTTGGGAAGCTAAGAAACAACTCACTCTGCACAGTGCTCTTACAGCCTACCGGGAACATCTCTTACAAAGGCCTGTGAAACGCAGTTTCTTTGCAGGCCTGATCTGGCTGAAGTAGAACTTCTGCTCTCGGTGTGCTACATTGCCCTAGAGCTGAAGCGCACAACGTGCAATCTTCTTTCAAAAGAGCGTGCTGGGCCCTAAAGCATCTTGCTTCCAGCTCTTTGGGAAGCTAAGAAACGACTCGTTCTGCACAGTGCTCTTACAGCCTACCGGGAACATCTCTTACAAAGGCCTGTGAAACGCAGTTTCTTTGCAGGCCTGATCTGGCTGAAGTAGAACTTCTGCTCTGGGTGTGCTACATTGCCCTGCAGCTGAAAGGCACAACGTGCAGGCTTCTTTCCAAAGGGCGTGTTGGGCCCCAAAGCATCTTGCTTCCAGCTCTTTGGGAAGCTAAGAAACAACTCGCTCTGCACAGTGCTCTTACAGCCTACCGGGAACATCTCTTACAAAGGCCTGTGAAATGCAGTTTCTTTGCAGGCCTGATCTGGCTGAAGTAGAACTTCTGCTCTGGGTGAGCTACATTGCCCTAGAGCTGAAAGGAACAACACGCAGGCTTCTTTCCAAAGGGCGAGTTGGGCCCCAAAGCATCTTGCTTCCATCTCTTTGGGAAGCCAAGAAACAACTCGCTCTGCACTGTGCTCTTACAGCCTACCGGGAACATCTCTTACAAGGGCCTGTGAAACGCAGTTTCTTTGCAGGCCTGATCTGGCTGAAGTAGAACTTCTGCTCTGCGTGTGTTACATTGCCCTAGAGCTGAAAGGCAATACGTGCAGGCTTCTATCCAGAGGGCGAGTTGGGCCCCAAAGCATCTTGCTTCCAGCTCTTTGGGAAGCTAAGAAACAACTCGCTCTGCACAGTGCTCTTACAGCCTACGGGCAACATATCTTACAAAGCCCTGTGAAACGCAGTTTCTTTGCAGGCCTGATCTGGCTGAAGTAGAACTTCTGCTCTGCGTGTGCTACATTGCCCTAGAGCTGAAAGGCCCAAAGTGCAGGCTTCTTTCCAAAGGGCGAGTTGAGCCCTAAAGCATCTTGCTTCCAGCTCTTTGGGAAGCTAAGAAACGACTCGCTCTGCACAGTGCTCTTACAGCCTACCGGCAACATCTCTTACAAACGCCTGTGAAACGCACTTTCTTTGCAGGCCTGATGCGGCTGAAGTAGAACTTCTGCTCTGGGTGTGCTACATTGCCCTAGAGCTGAAAGACGCAACGTGCAGGCTTCTTTCCAAAGGGCGAGTTGGGCCCCAAAGCATCTTGCTTCCAGCTCTTTGGGAAGCTAAGAAACAACTCGCTGTGCACAGTGCTCTTACAGCCTACCGGGAACATCTCTTACAAAGGCCTGTGAAACGCAGTTTCTTTACAGGCCTGACCTAGCTGAAGTAGAACTTCTGCTCTGGGTGTGCTACATTGCCCTAGAGCTGAAAGGCACAACGTGCAGGCTTCTTTCCAAAGGGCGAGTTGGACCCCAGAGCATCTTGCTTCCAGCTCTTTGGGAAGCTAAGAAACAACTCGCTCTGCACAGTGCTCTTACAGCCTACCGGCAACATCTCTAACAAAGGCCTGTGAAACGCAGTTTCTTTGCAGGCCTGCTCTGGCTGAAGTAGAACATCTGCTCTGGGTGAGCTTCATTGCCCTGAGCTGAAAGGCACAACGTGCAGGCTTCTTTGCAAAGGGCGAGTTGGGCCCCAAAGCATCTTGCTTCCAGCTCTTTGGGAAGCTAAGAAACAACTCGCTCTGCACAGTGCTCTTACAGCCTACCGGGAACATCTCTTACAAAGGCCTGTGAAACGCAGTTTCTTTGCAGGCCCGATCTGGCTGAAGTTGAACTTCTGCTCTGTGTGTGCTACATTGCCCTAGAGCTGAAAGGCACAACGTGCAGGCTTCTTTCCAAAGGGCGAGTTGGGCCGCAAAGCATCTTGCTTCCAGCTCTTTGGGAAGCTAAGAAACAACTCGCTCTGCACAGTGCTCTTACAGCCTACCGGGAACATCTCTTACAAAGGCCTGTGAAACGCAGTGTCTTTGCATGCCTGATCTGGCTGAAGTAGAACTTCTGCTCTCGGTGTGCTACATTGCCCTAGAGCTGAAACGCACAACGTGCAGGCTTCTTTCAAAAGAGCGAGCTGGGCCCTAAAGCATCTTTCTTCCAGCTCTTTGGGAAGCTAAGAAACGACTCGCTCTGCACAGTGCTCTTACAGCCTACTGGGAACATCTCTTACAAAGGCCTGTGAAACGCAGTTTCTTTGCAGGCCTGATCTGGCTGAAGTAGAACTTCTGCTCTGGGTGTGCTACATTGCCCTGCAGCTGAAAGGCTCAACGTACAGGCTTCTTTCCAAAGGGCGAGTTGGGCCCCAAAGCATCTTGCTTCCAGCTCTTTGGGAAGCTAAGAAACAACTCGCTCTGCACAGTGCTCTTACAGCCTACCGGGAACATCTCTTACAAAGGCCTGTGAAATGCAGTTTCTTTGCAGGCCTGATCTGGCTGAAGTAGAACTTCTGCTCTCGGTGTGCTACATTGCCCTAGAGCTGAAACGCACAACGTGAAGGCTTCTTTCAAAAGAGCGAGCTGGGCCCTAAAGCATCTTGCTTCCAGCTCTTTGGGAAGCTAAGAAACGACTCGCTCTGCACAGTGCTCTTACAGCCCACTGGGAACATCTCTTACAAAGGCCTGTGAAACGCAGTTTCTTTGCAGGCCTGATCTGGCTGAAGTAGAACTTCTGCTCTGGGTGTGCTACATTGCCCTGCAGCTGAAAGGCACAAAGTGCAGGCTTCTTTCCAAAGGGCGAGTTGGGCCCCAAAGCATCTTGCTTCCAGCTCTTTGGGAAGCTAAGAAACAACTCGCTCTGCACAGTGCTCTTACAGCCTACCGGCAACATCTCTTGCAAAGGCCTGTGAAACGCACTTTCTTTGCAGGCCTGATCTGGCTGAAGTAGAACATCTGCTCTGGGTGAGCTCCATTGCCCTAGAGCTGAAAGGCCCAAGTGCAGGCTTCTTTCCAAAGGGCGAGTTGGGCCCCAAAGCATCTTGCTTCCAGCTCTTTGGGAAGCTAAGAAACAACTCGCTCTGCACAGTGCTCTTACAGCCTACCAGGAACATCTCTTACAAACGCCTGTGAAACGCACTTTCTTTGCAGGCCTGATCTGGCTGAAGTAGAACTTCTGCTCTGCGTGTGTTACATTGCCCTAGGGCTGAAAGGCAAAACGTGCAGGCTTCTTTCCAAAGGGCGAGTTGGGCCCCAAAGCATCTTGCTTCCAGCTCTTTGGGAAGCTAAGAAACAACTCGCTCTGCACAGTGCTCTTACAGCCTACCGGCAACATCTGTTACAAAGGCCTGTGAAATGCAGTTTCTTTGCAGGCCCGATCTGGCTGAAGTTGAACTTCTGCTCTGCGTGTGCTACATTGCCCTAGAGCTGAAAGGCACAACGTGCAGGCTTCTTTCCAAAGGGCGCGTTGGGCCCCAAAGCATCTTGCTTCCAGCTCTTTGGGAAGCTAAGAAACAACTCGCTCTGCACAGTGCTCTTACAGCATACCGGGAACATCTCTTACAAACGCCTGTGAAACGCAGTTTCTTTGCAGGCCTGATCTGGCTGAAGTAGAACTTCTGCTCTGCGTGTGCTACATTGCCCTAGAGCTGGAAGGCACAACGTGCAGGCTTCTATCCAGAGGGCGAGTTGGGCCCCAAAGCATCTTGCTTCCAGCTCTTTGGGAAGCTAAGAAACAACTCGCTCTGCACAGTGCTCTTACAGCCTACCGGCAACATCTCTTACAAACGCCTGTGAAACGCAGTTTCTTTGCAGGCCTGATCTGGCTGAAGAAGAACTTCTGCTCTGGATGTGCTACATTGCCCTGCAGCTGAAAGGCACAACGTGCAGGCTTCTTTCCAAAGGTCGAGTTGGGCCCCAAACCATTTTGCTTCCAGCTCTTTGGGAAGCTAAGAAACAGCTCGCTCTGCACAGTGCTCTTACAGCCTACCGGGAACATCTGTTACAAAGGCCTGTGAAACGCAGTTATTTTGCAGGCCCGATCTTGCTGAAGTTGAAGTTCTGCTCTGCGTGTGATAAATTGCCCTAGAGCTGGAAGGCACAACGTGCAGCCTTCTTTCCAAAGGGCGAGTTGGGCCCCAAAGCATCTTGCTTCCATCTCTTTGGGAAGCCAAGAAACAACTCGCTCTGCACTGTGCTCTTACAGCCTACCGGGAACATCTCTTACAAGGGCCTGTGAAACGCAGTTTCTTTGCAGGCCTGATCTGGCTGAAGTAGAACTTCTGCTCTGCGTGTGTTACATTGCCCTAGAGCTGAAAGGCAATACGTGCAGGCTTCTTTCCAGAGGGCGAGTTGGGCCCCAAAGCATCTTGCTTCCAGCTCTTTGGGAAGCTAAGAAACAACTCGCTCTGCACAGTGCTCTTACAGCCTACCAGGAACATCTCTTACAAAGGCCTGTGAAACGCAGTTTCTTCTCAGGCCTCATCTGGCTGAAGTAGAACTTCTGCTCTGCGTGTGCTACATTGCCCTAGAGCTGAAAGTCCCAACGTGTAGGCTTCTTTCCAAAGGGCGAGTTGAGCCCTAAAGCATCTTGCTTCCAGCTCTTTGGGAAGCTAAGAAACAACTCGCTCTGCACAGTGCTCTTACAGCCTACCGGCAACATCTCTTACAAACGCCTGTGAAACGCAGTTTCTTTGCAGGCCTGATGTGGCTGAAGTAGAACTTCTGCTCTGCGTGTGTTACATTGCCCTAGAGCTGAAAGGCAATACGTGCAGGCTTCTATCCAGAGGGCGAGTTGGGCCCCAAAGCATCTTGCTTCCAGCTCTTTGGGAAGCTAAGAAACAACTCGCTCTGCACAGTGCTCTTACAGCCTACGGGCAACATATCTTACAAAGCCCTGTGAAACGCAGTTTCTTTGCAGGCCTGATCTGGCTGAAGTAGAACTTCTGCTCTGCGTGTGCTACATTGCCCTAGAGCTGAAAGGCCCAAAGTGCAGGCTTCTTTCCAAAGGGCGAGTTGAGCCCTAAAGCATCTTGCTTCCAGCTCTTTGGGAAGCTAAGAAACAACTCGCTCTGCACAGTGCTCTTACAGCCTACCGGCAACATCTCTTACAAACGCCTGTGAAACGCACTTTCTTTGCAGGCCTGATGCGGCTGAAGTAGAACTTCTGCTCTGGGTGTGCTACATTGCCCTAGAGCTGAAAGACGCAACGTGCAGGCTTCTTTCCAAAGGGCGAGTTGGGCCCCAAAGCATCTTGCTTCCAGCTCTTTGGGAAGCTAAGAAACAACTCGCTGTGCACAGTGCTCTTACAGCCTACCGGGAACATCTCTTACAAAGGCCTGTGAAACGCAGTTTCTTTACAGGCCTGACCTAGCTGAAGTAGAACTTCTGCTCTGGGTGTGCTACATTGCCCTAGAGCTGAAAGGCACAACGTGCAGGCTTCTTTCCAAAGGGCGAGTTGGACCCCAGAGCATCTTGCTTCCAGCTCTTTGGGAAGCTAAGAAACAACTCGCTCTGCACAGTGCTCTTACAGCCTACCGGCAACATCTCTAACAAAGGCCTGTGAAACGCAGTTTCTTTGCAGGCCTGCTCTGGCTGAAATAGAACATCTGCTCTGGGTGAGCTTCATTGCCCTGAGCTGAAAGGCACAACGTGCAGGCTTCTTTGCAAAGGGCGAGTTGGGCCCCAAAGCATCTTGCTTCCAGCTCTTTGGGAAGCTAAGGAACAACTCGCTCTGCACAGTGCTCTTACAGCCTACCGGGAACATCTCTTACAAAGGCCTGTGAAACGCAGTTTCTTTGCAGGCCCGATCTGGCTGAAGTTGAACTTCTGCTCTGTGTGTGCTACATTGCCCTAGAGCTGAAAGGCACAACGTGCAGGCTTCTTTCCAAAGGGCGAGTTGGGCCGCAAAGCATCTTGCTTCCAGCTCTTTGGGAAGCTAAGAAACAACTCGCTCTGCACAGTGCTCTTACAGCCTACCGGGAACATCTCTTACAAAGGCCTGTGAAACGCAGTGTCTTTGCAGGCCTGATCTGGCTGAAGTAGAACTTCTGCTCTCGGTGTGCTACATTGCCCTAGAGCTGAAACGCACAACGTGCAGGCTTCTTTCAAAAGAGCGAGCTGGGCCCTAAAGCATCTTTCTTCCAGCTCTTTGGGAAGCTAAGAAACGACTCGCTCTGCAGAGTGCTCTTACAGCCTACTGGGAACATCTCTTACAAAGGCCTGTGAAACGCAGTTTCTTTGCAGGCCTGATCTGGCTGAAGTAGAACTTCTGCTCTGGGTGTGCTACATTGCCCTGCAGCTGAAAGGCTCAACGTACAGGCTTCTTTCCAAAGGGCGAGTTGGGCCCCAAAGCATCTTGCTTCCAGCTCTTTGGGAAGCTAAGAAACAACTCGCTCTGCACAGTGCTCTTACAGCCTACCGGGAACATCTCTTACAAAGGCCTGTGAAATGCAGTTTCTTTGCAGGCCTGATCTGGCTGAAGTAGAACTTCTGCTCTCGGTGTGCTACATTGCCCTAGAGCTGAAACGCACAACGTGAAGGCTTCTTTCAAAAGAGCGAGCTTGGCCCTAAAGCATCTTGCTTCCAGCTCTTTGGGAAGCTAAGAAACGACTCGCTCTGCACAGTGCTCTTACAGCCCACTGGGAACATCTCTTACAAAGGCCTGTGAAACGCAGTTTCTTTGCAGGCCTGATCTGGCTGAAGTAGAACTTCTGCTCTGGGTGTGCTACATTGCCCTGCAGCTGAAAGGCACAAAGTGCAGGCTTCTTTCCAAAGGGCGAGTTGGGCCCCAAAGCATCTTGCTTCCAGCTCTTTGGGAAGCTAAGAAACAACTCGCTCTGCACAGTGCTCTTACAGCCTACTGGCAACATCTCTTGCAAAGGCCTGTGAAACGCACTTTCTTTGCAGGCCTGATCTGGCTGAAGTAGAACATCTGCTCTGGGTGAGCTCCATTGCCCTAGAGCTGAAAGGCACAACGTGCAGGCTTCTTTCCAAAGGGCGAGTTGGGCCCCAAAGCATCTTGCTTCCAGCTCTTTGGGAAGCTAAGAAACAACTCGCTCTGCACAGTGCTCTTACAGCCTACCAGGAACATCTCTTACAAACGCCTGTGAAACGCACTTTCTTTGCAGGCCTGATCTGGCTGAAGTAGAACTTCTGCTCTGCGTGTGTTACATTGCCCTAGGGCTGAAAGGCAAAACGTGCAGGCTTCTTTCCAAAGGGCGAGTTGGGCCCCAAAGCATCTTGCTTCCAGCTCTTTGGGAAGCTAAGAAACAACTCGCTCTGCACAGTGCTCTTACAGCCTACCGGGAACATCTCTTACAAAGGCCTGTGAAATGCAGTTTCTTTGCAGGCCTGATCTGGCTGAAGTAGAACTTCTGCTCTGGGTGAGCTACATTGCCCTAGAGCTGAAAGGAACAACATGCAGTCTTCTTTCCAAAGGGCGAGTTGGGCCCCAAACCATCTTGCTTCCAGCTCTTTGGGAAGCTAGGAAACAGCTCGCTCTGCACAGTGCTCTTAAAGCCTACTGGGAACATCTCTTACAAAGGCCTGTGAAAGGCAGTTTCTTTACAGGCCTGACCTAGCTGAAGTACAACTTCAGCTCTGGGTGTGCTATATTGCCCCGAGCTGAAAGGCACAACGTGTAGGCTTCTTTACAAAAGGGCGAGTTGGGCCCCAAAGCATCTTGCTTCCAGCTCTTTGGGAAGCTAAGATATAACTCGCTCTCCACAGTGCTCTTACAGCCTACCGGGAACATCTCTTACAAAGGACTGTGAAACGCAGTTTCTTTGCAGGCCTGATCTGGCTGAAGTAGAACATCTGCTCAGCTTGTGCTGCAATGCCCTAGAGCTGAAAGGCACAACATGCAGGCTTCTTTCCAAAGGGCGAGTTGGGCCCCAAAGCATCTTGCTTCCAGCTCTTTGGGAAGCTAAGAAACAACTCGCTCTGCACAGTGCTCTTACAGCCTACCGGCAACATCTGTTACAAAGGCCTGTGAAATGCAGTTTCTTTGCAGGCCCGATCTGGCTGAAGTTGAACTTCTGCTCTGCGTGTGCTACATTGCCCTAGAGCTGAAAGGCACAACGTGCAGGCTTCTTTCCAAAGGGCGCGTTGGGCCCCAAAGCATCTTGCTTCCAGCTCTTTGGGAAGCTAAGAAACAACTCGCTCTGCACAGTGCTCTTACAGCATACCGGGAACATCTCTTACAAACGCCTGTGAAACGCAGTTTCTTTGCAGGCCTGATCTGGCTGAAGTAGAACTTCTGCTCTGCGTGTGCTACATTGCCCTAGAGCTGGAAGGCACAACGTGCAGGCTTCTATCCAGAGGGCGAGTTGGGCCCCAAAGCATCTTGCTTCCAGCTCTTTGGGAAGCTAAGAAACAACTCGCTCTGCACAGTGCTCTTACAGCCTACCGGCAACATCTCTTACAAACGCCTGTGAAACGCAGTTTCTTTGCAGGCCTGATCTGGCTGAAGAAGAACTTCTGCTCTGGATGTGCTACATTGCCCTGCAGCTGAAAGGCACAACGTGCAGGCTTCTTTCCAAAGGTCGAGTTGGGCCCCAAACCATTTTGCTTCCAGCTCTTTGGGAAGCTAAGAAACAGCTCGCTCTGCACAGTGCTCTTACAGCCTACCGGGAACATCTGTTACAAAGGCCTGTGAAACGCAGTTATTTTGCAGGCCCGATCTTGCTGAAGTTGAAGTTCTGCTCTGCGTGTGCTAAATTGCCCTAGAGCTGGAAGGCACAACGTGCAGCCTTCTTTCCAAAGGGCGAGTTGGGCCCCAAAGCATCTTGCTTCCATCTCTTTGGGAAGCCAAGAAACAACTCGCTCTGCACTGTGCTCTTACAGCCTACCGGGAACATCTCTTACAAGGGCCTGTGAAACGCAGTTTCTTTGCAGGCCTGATCTGGCTGAAGTAGAACTTCTGCTCTGCGTGTGTTACATTGCCCTAGAGCTGAAAGGCAATACGTGCAGGCTTCTTTCCAGAGGGCGAGTTGGGCCCCAAAGCATCTTGCTTCCAGCTCTTTGGGAAGCTAAGAAACAACTCGCTCTGCACAGTGCTCTTACAGCCTACCAGGAACATCTCTTACAAAGGCCTGTGAAACGCAGTTTCTTCTCAGGCCTCATCTGGCTGAAGTAGAACTTCTGCTCTGCGTGTGCTACATTGCCCTAGAGCTGAAAGTCCCAACGTGTAGGCTTCTTTCCAAAGGGCGAGTTGAGCCCTAAAGCATCTTGCTTCCAGCTCTTTGGGAAGCTAAGAAACAACTCGCTCTGCACAGTGCTCTTACAGCCTACCGGCAACATCTCTTACAAACGCCTGTGAAACGCAGTTTCTTTGCAGGCCTGATGTGGCTGAAGTAGAACTTCTGCTCTGGGTGTGCTACATTGCCCTAGAGCTGAAAGACGCAACGTGCAGTCTTCTTTCCAAAGGGCGAGTTGGGCCCCAAAGCATCTTGCTTCCAGCTCTTTGGGAAGCTAAGAAACAACTCGCTCTGCACAGCGCTCTTACAGCCTACCGGGAACATCTCTTACAAAGGCCTGTGAAACGCAGTTTCTTTGCAGGCCCGATGTGGCTGAAGTTGAACTTCTGCTCTGTGTGTGCTACATTGCCCTAGAGCTGAAAGGCACAACGTGCAGGCTTCTTTCCAAAGGGTGAGTTGGGCCCCAAAGCATCTTGCTTCCAGCTCTTTGGGAAGCTAAGAAACAACTCGCTCTGCACAGTGCTCTTACAGCCTACCGGGAACATCTCTTACAAAGGCCTGTGAAATGCAGTTTCTTTGCAGGCCTGATCTGGCTGAAGTAGAACTTCTGCTCTCGGTGTGCTACATTGCCCTAGAGCTGAAACGCACAACGTGAAGGCTTCTTTCAAAAGAGCGAGCTGGGCCCTAAAGCATCTTGCTTCCAGCTCTTTGGGAAGCTAAGAAACGACTCGCTCTGCACAGTGCTCTTACAGCCCACTGGGAACATCTCTTACAAAGGCCTGTGAAACGCAGTTTCTTTGCAGGCCTGATCTGGCTGAAGTAGAACATCTGCTGTGGGTGAGCTCCATTGCCCTAGAGCTGAAAGGCACAACGTGCAGGCTTCTTTCCAAAGGGCGAGTTGGGCCCCAAAGCATCTTGCTTCCAGCTCTTTGGGAAGCTAAGAAACAACTCGCTCTGCACAGTGCTCTTACAGCCTACCAGGAACATCTCTTACAAACGCCTGTGAAACGCACTTTCTTTGCAGGCCTGATCTGGCTGAAGTAGAACTTCTGCTCTGCGTGTGTTACATTGCCCTAGGGCTGAAAGGCAAAACGTGCAGGCTTCTTTCCAAAGGGCGAGTTGGGCCCCAAAGCATCTTGCTTCCAGCTCTTTGGGAAGCTAAGAAACAACTCGCTCTGCACAGTGCTCTTACAGCCTACCGGGAACATCTCTTACAAAGGCCTGTGAAATGCAGTTTCTTTGCAGGCCTGATCTGGCTGAAGTAGAACTTCTGCTCTGGGTGAGCTACATTGCCCTAGAGCTGAAAGGAACAACATGCAGTCTTCTTTCCAAAGGGCGAGTTGGGCCCCAAACCATCTTGCTTCCAGCTCTTTGGGAAGCTAGGAAACAGCTCGCTCTGCACAGTGCTCTTAAAGCCTACTGGGAACATCTCTTACAAAGGCCTGTGAAAGGCAGTTTCTTTACAGGCCTGACCTAGCTGAAGTACAACTTCAGCTCTGGGTGTGCTATATTGCCCCGAGCTGAAAGGCACAACGTGTAGGCTTCTTTACAAAAGGGCGAGTTGGGCCCCAAAGCATCTTGCTTCCAGCTCTTTGGGAAGCTAAGATATAACTCGCTCTCCACAGTGCTCTTACAGCCTACCGGGAACATCTCTTACAAAGGACTGTGAAACGCAGTTTCTTTGCAGGCCTGATCTGGCTGAAGTAGAACATCTGCTCAGCTTGTGCTGCAATGCCCTAGAGCTGAAAGGCACAACATGCAGGCTTCTTTCCAAAGGGCGAGTTGGGCCCCAAAGCATCTTGCTTCCAGCTCTTTGGGAAGCTAAGAAACAACTCGCTCTGCACAGTGCTCTTACAGCCTACCGGGAACATCTCTTACAAACGCCTGTGAAACGCACTTTCTTTGCAGGCCTGATCTGGCTGAAGTAGAACTTCTGCTCTGGGTGTGCTACATTGCCCTAGAGGTGAAAGACGCAACGTGCAGGCTTCTTTCCAAATGGCGAGTTTGGCCCCAAAGCATCTTGCTTCCAGCTCTTTGGGAAGCTAAGAAACAACTCGCCCTGCACAGTGCTCTTACAGACTACCGGGAACATCTCTTACAAAGGCCTGTGAAACGCAGTTTCTTTACAGGCCTGACCTAGCTGAAGTAGAACTTCTGCTCTGGGTGTGCTACATTGCCCTGCAGCTGAAAGGCACAACGTGCAGGCTTCTTTCCAAAGGGCGAGTTAGGCCCCAAAGCATCTTGCTTCCAGCTCTTTGGGAAGCTAAGAAACAACTCGCTCTGCACAGTGCTCTTACAGCCTACCGGCAACATCTGTTACAAAGGCCTGTGAAATGCAGTTTCTTTGCAGGCCCGATCTGGCTGAAGTTGAACTTCTGCTCTGCGTGTGCTACATTGCCCTAGAGCTGAAAGGCACAACATGCAGGCTTCTATCCAAAGGGCGAGTTGGGCTGCAAAGCATCTTGCTTCCAGCTCTTTGGGAAGCTAAGAAACAACTCGCTCTGCACAGTGCTCTTACAGCCTACCGGGAACATCTCTCACAAAGGCCTGTGAAACGCAGATTCTTTGCAGGCCTGATCTGGCTGAAGTAGAACTTCTGCTCTCGGTGTGCTACATTGCCCTAGAGCTGAAGCGCACAACGTGCAATCTTCTTTCAAAAGAGCGTGCTGGGCCCTAAAGCATCTTGCTTCCAGCTCTTTGGGAAGCTAAGAAACGACTCGCTCTGCACAGTGCTCTTACAGCCTACCGGGAACATCTCTTACAAAGGCCTGTGAAACGCAGTTTCTTTGCAGGCCTGATCTGGCTGAAGTAGAACTTCTGCTCTGGGTGTGCTACATTGCCCTGCAGCTGAAAGGCACAACGTGCAGGCTTCTTTCCAAAGGGCGAGTTGGGCCCCAAAGCATCTTGCTTCCAGCTCTTTGGGAAGCTAAGAAACAACTCGCTCTGCACAGTGCTCTTACAGCCTACCGGGAACATCTCTTACAAAGGCCTGTGAAATGCAGTTTCTTTGCAGGCCTGATCTGGCTGAAGTAGAACTTCTGCTCTCGGTGTGCTACATTGCCCTAGAGCTGAAACGCACAACGTGAAGGCTTCTTTCAAAAGAGCGAGCTGGGCCCTAAAGCATCTTGCTTCCAGCTCTTTGGGAAGCTAAGAAACGACTCGCTCTGCACAGTGCTCTTACAGCCCACTGGGAACATCTCTTACAAAGGCCTGTGAAACGCAGTTTCTTTGCAGGCCTGATCTGGCTGAAGTAGAACTTCTGCTCTCGGTGTGCTACATTGCCCTGCAGCTGAAAGGCACAAAGTGCAGGCTTCTTTACAAAAGGGCGAGTTGGGCCCCAAAGCATCTTGCTTCCAGCTCTTTTGGAAGCTAAGATATAACTCGCTCTCCACAGTGCTCTTACAGCCTACCGGGAACATCTCTTACAAAGGCCTGTGAAACGCAGTTTCTTTGCAGGCCTGATCTGGCTGAAGTAGAACATCTGCTCAGCTTGTGCTGCAATGCCCTAGAGCTGAAAGGCACAACATGCAGGCTTCTTTCCAAAGGGCGAGTTGGGCCCCAAAGCATCTTTCTTCCAGCTCTTTGGGAAGCTAAGAATCAACTCGCTCTGCACAGTGCTCTTACAGCCTACCGGGAACATCTCTTACAAAGGCCTGTGAAACGCAGTTTCTTTACAGGCCTGACCTAGCTGAAGTAGAACTTCTGCTCTGGGTGTGCTACATTGACCTCGAGCTGAAAGGTACAACGTGCAGCCTTCTTTCCAAAGGGCGAGTTCGGCCCCAAAGCATCTTGCTTCCAGCTCTTTGGGAAGCTAAGAAACAACTCGCTCTGCACAGTGCTCTTACAGCCTACCGGCAACATCTCATATAAAGGCCTGTGAAACGCAGTTTCTTTGCAGGCCTGATCTGGCTGAACTAGAACATCTGCTCTGGGTGAGCTCCATTGCCCTGAGCTGAAAGGCACAACGTGCAGGCTTCTTTGCAAAGGGCGAGTTGGGCCCCAAAGCATCTTGCTTCCAGCTCTTTGGGAAGCTAAGAAACAACTCGCTCTGCACAGTGCTCTTACAGCCTACCGGGAACATCTCTTACAAAGGCCTGTGAAACGCAGTTTCTTTGCAGGCCCGATGTGGCTGAAGTTGAACTTCTGCTCTGTGTGTGCTACATTGCCCTAGAGCTGAAAGGCACAACGTGCAGGCTTCTTTCCAAAGGGCGAGTTGGGCCGCAAAGCAACTTGCTTCCAGCTCTTTGGGAAGCTAAGAAACAACTCGCTCTGCACAGTGCTCTTACAGCCTACCGGGAACATCTCTTACAAAGGCCTGTGAAACGCAGTTGCTTTGCAGGCCCGATCTGGCTGAAGTAGAACTTCTGCTCTGCGTGTGCTACATTGCCCTAGAGCTGAAAGGCACAACGTGCAGGCTTCTTTCCAAAGGGCGAGTTGGGCCCCAAAGCATCTTGCTTCCAGCTCTTTGGGAAGCTAAGAAACAACTCGCTCTGCACAGTGCTCTTACAGCCTACCGGGAACATCTCTTACAAAAGCCTGTGAAACGCACTTTCTTTGCAGGCCTGATCTGTCTGAAGTAGAACTTCTGCTCTGGGTGTGCTACATTGCCCTAGAGCTGAAAGGCACAACGTGCAGGCTTCTTTCCAAAGGGCGAGTTGGACCCCAGAGCATCTTGCTTCCAGCTCTTTGGGAAGCTAAGAAACAACTCGCTCTGCACAGTGCTCTTACAGCCTACCGGGAACATCTCTTACAAAGGCCTGTGAAACGCAGTTTCTTTGCAGGCCCGATCTGGCTGAAGTTGAACTTCTGCTCTGCGTGTGCTACATTGCACTAGCGCTGAAAGGCACAACGTGCAGGCTTCTTTCCAAGGGGCGAGTTGGTCCGCAAAGCATCTTGCTTCCAGCTCTTTGGGAAGCTAAGAAACAACTCGCTCTGCACAGTGCTCTTACAATCTACCGGGAACATCTCTTACAAAAGCCTGTGAAACGCACTTTCTTTGCAGGCATGATCTGTCTGAAGAAGAACTTCTGCTCTGGGTGTGCTATATTGCCCCGAGCTGAAAGGCACAACGTGCAGGCTTCTTTACAAAAGGGCGAGTTGGGCCCCAAAGCATCTTGCTTCCAGCTCTTTTGGAAGCTAAGATATAACTCGCTCTCCACAGTGCTCTTACAGCCTACCGGGAACATCTCTTACAAAGGCCTGTGAAACGCAGTTTATTTGCAGGCCTGATCTGGCTGAAGTAGAACATCTGCTCAGCTTGTGCTGCAATGCCCTAGATCTGAAAGGCACAACATGCAGGCTTCTTTCCAAAGGGCGATTTGGGCCCCAAAGCATCTTGCTTCCAGCTCTTTGGGAAGCTAAGAAACAAGTCGCTCTGCACAGTGCTCTTACAGCCTACCGGGAACATCTCTTACAAACGCCTGTGAAACGCACTTTCTTTGCAGGCCTGATCTGGCTGAAGTAGAACTTCTGCTCTGGGTGTGCTACATTACCCTAGAGCTGAAAGGCACAACGTGCAGTCTTCTTTCCAAAGGGCGAGTTGGGCCGCAAAGCATCTTGCTTCCAGCTCTTTGGGAAGCTAAGAAACAACTCGCCCTGCACAGTGCTCATACAGATTACCGGGAACATCTCTTACAAAGGCCTGTGAAACGCAGTTTCTTTACAGGCCTGACCTAGCTGAAGTAGAACTTCTGCTCTCGGTGTGCTACATTGCCCTAGAGCTGAAACGCACAACGTGCAATCTTCTTTCAAAAGAGCGTGCTGGGCCCTAAATCATCTTGCTTCCAGCTCTTTGGGAAGCTAAGAAACGACTCGCTCTGCACAGTGCTCTTACGGCCTACTGGGAACATCTCTTACAAAGGCCTGTGAAACGCAGTTTCTTTGCAGGCCTGATCTGGCTGAAGTAGAACTTCTGCTCTGGGTGAGCTCCATTGCCCTGCAGCTGAAAGGCACAACGTGCAGGCTTCTTTCCAAAGGGCGAGTTGGGCCCCTAAGCATCTTGCTTCCAGCTCTATGGGAAGCTAAGAAACAGCTCGCTCTGCACAGTGCTCTTACAGCCTACCGGGAACATCTCTTACAAAGGACTGTGAAACGCAGTTTCTTTGCAGGCCTGATGTGGCTGAAGTAGAACTTCTGCTCTGGGTGAGCTACATTGCCCTAGAGCTGAAAGGCACAACGTACAGGCTTCTTTCCAAAGGGCGAGTTGGGCCCCAAAGCATCTTGCTTCCAGCTCTTTGGGAAGCTAAGAAACAACTCGCTCTGCACAGTGCTCTTACAGCCTACCGGGAACATCTCTTACAAAGGCCTATGAAATGCAGTTTCTTTGCAGGCATGATCTGGCTGAAGTAGAACTTCTGTTCTGGGTGAGCTACATTGCCCTGGAGCTGAAAGGCACAACGTGCAGGCTTCTTTGCAAAGGTCGAGTTGGGCCCCAAAGCATCTTGCTTCCAGCTCTTTGGGAAGCTAAGAAACAACTCGCTCTGCACAGTGCTCTTACAGCCTACCGGGAACATCTCTTACAAAGGCCTGTGAAACGCAGTTTCTTTGCAGGCCTGATCTGGCTGAAGTAGAACTTCTCCTCGGCGTGTGCTACATTGCCCTAGAGATGAAACGCACAACGTGTAGGCTTCTTTCAAAAGAGCGAGCTGGGCCCCAGAGCATCTTGCTTCCAGCTCTTTGGGAAGCTAAGAAACAACTCGCTCTGCACAGTGCTCTTGCAGCCTACCGGGAACATCTCTTACAAACGCCTGTGAAACGCACTTTCTTTGCAGGCCTGATCTGGCTGAAGTAGAACTTCTGCTCTGGGTGTGCTACATTGCCCTGCAGCTGAAACGCACAACGTGCAGGCTTCTTTCCAAAGGGCGAGTTGGGCCCCAAAGCATCTTGCTTCCAGCTCTTTGGGAAGCTAAGAAACGACTCGCTCTGCACAGTGCTCTTACAGCCTACCGGGAACATCTCTTACAAATGCCTGTGAAACGCACTTTCTTTGCAGGCCTGATCTGGCTGAAGTAGAACTTCTGCTCTGGGTGTGCTACATTGCCCTGCAGCTGAAACGCACAACGTGCAGGCTTCTTTCCAAAGGGCGAGTTGGGCCCCAAAGCATCTTGCTTCCAGCTCTTTGGGAAGCTAAGAAACGACTCGCTCTACACAGTGCTCTTACAGCCTGCTGGGAACATCTCTTACAAAGGCCTGTGAAACGCAGTTTCTTTGCAGGCCTGATCTGGCTGAAGTAGAACTTCTGCTCTGGGTGTGCTACATTGCCCTGCAGCTGAAAGGCTCAACGTACAGGCTTCTTTCCAAAGGGCGAGTTGGGCCCCAAAGCATCTTGCTTACAGCTCTTTGGGAAGCTAAGAAACAACTCGCTCTGCACAGTGCTCTTACAGCCTACCGGGAACATCTCTTACAAAGGCCTGTGAAATACAGTTTCTTTGCAGGCCTGATCTGGCTGAAGTAGAACTTCTGCTCTCGGTGTGCTACATTGCCCTAGAGCTGAAACGCACAACGTGAAGGCTTCTTTCAAAAGAGCGAGCTGGGCCCTAAAGCATCTTGCTTCCAGCTCTTTGGGAAGCTAAGAAACGACTCGCTCTGCACAGTGCTCTTACAGCCCACTGGGAACATCTCTTACAAAGGCCTGTGAAACGCAGTTTCTTTGCAGGCCTGATCTGGCTGAAGTAGAACTTCTGCTCTGGGTGTGCTACATTGCCCTGCAGCTGAAAGGCACAAAGTGCAGGCTTCTTTCCAAAGGGCGAGTTGGGCCTCAAAGCATCTTGCTTCCAGCTCTTTGGGAAGCTAAGAAACAACTCGCTCTGCACAGTGCTCTTACAGCCTACCGGCAACGTCTCTTGCAAAGGCCTGTGAAACGCAGTTTCTTTGCAGGCCTGATCTGGCTGAAGTAGAACATCTGCTCTGGGTGAGCTCCATTGCCCTAGAGCTGAAAGGCACAACGTGCAGGCTTCTTTCCAAAGGGCGAGTTGGGCCCCAAAGCTTCTTGCTTCCAGCTCTTTGGGAAGCTAAGAAACAACTCGCTCTGCACAGTGCTCTTACAGCCTACCAGGAACATCTCTTACAAACGCCTGTGAAACGCACTTTCTTTGCAGGCCTGATCTGGCTGAAGTAGAACTTCTGCTCTGCGTGTGTTACATTGCCCTAGGGCTGAAAGGCAAAACGTGCAGGCTTCTTTCCAAAGGGCGAGTTGGGCCCCAAAGCATCTTGCTTACAGCTCTTTGGGAAGCTAAGAAACAACTCGCTCTGCACAGTGCTCTTACAGCCTACCGGGAACATCTCTTACAAAGGCCTGTGAAATGCAGTTTCTTTGCAGGCCTGATCTGGCTGAAGTAGAACTTCTGCTCTGGGTGAGCTACATTGCCCTAGAGCTGAAAGGAACAACATGCAGTCTTCTTTCCAAAGGGCGAGTTGGGCCCCAAACCATCTTGCTTCCAGCTCTTTGGGAAGCTAGGAAACAGCTCGCTCTGCACAGTGCTCTTACAGCCTACTGGGAACATCTCTTACAAAGGCCTGTGAAAGGCAGTTTCTTTACAGGCCTGACCTAGCTGAAGTACAACTTCAGCTCTGGGTGTGCTATATTGCCCCGAGCTGAAAGGCACAACGTGTAGGCTTCTTTACAAAAGGGCGAGTTGGGCCCCAAAGCATCTTGCTTCCAGCTCTTTGGGAAGCTAAGAAACAACTCGCTCTGCACAGTGCTCTTACAGCCTACCGGGAACATCTCTTACAAACGCCTGTGAAACGCAGCTTCTTTGCAGGCCTGATCTGGCTGAAGTAGAACATCTGCTCAGCTTGTGCTGCAATGCCCTAGAGCTGAAAGGCACAACATGCAGGCTTCTTTCCAAAGGGCGAGTTGGGCCCCAAAGCATCTTGCTTCCAGCTCTTTGGGAAGCTAAGAAACAACTCGCTCTGCACAGTGCTCTTACAGCCTACCGGCAACATCTGTTATAAAGGCCTGTGAAATGCAGTTTCTTTGCAGGCCCGATCTGGCTGAAGTTGAACTTCTGCTCTGCGCGTGCTACATTGACCTAGAGCTGAAAGGCACAACATGCAGGCTTCTATCCAAAGGGCGAGTTGGGCTGCAAAGCATCTTGCTTCCAGCTCTTTGGGAAGCTAAGAAACAACTCGCTCTGCACAGTGCTCTTACAGCCTACCGGCAACATCTGTTACAAAGGCCTGTGAAACGCATTTTCTTTGCAGGCCCGATCTGGCTGAAGTAGAACTTCTGCTCTGCGTGTGCTACATTGCCCTAGAGCTGAAAGGCACAACGTGCAGGCTTCTTTCCAAAGGGCGAGTTGGGCTGCAAAGCATCTTGCTTCCAGCTCTTTGGGAAGCTAAGAAACAACTCGCTCTGCACAGTGCTCTTACAGCCTACCGGGAACATCTGTTACAAAGGCCTGTGAAACGCAGTTTCTTTGCAGGCCCGATCTGGCTGAAGTTGAACTTCTGCTCTGCGTGTGCTACATTGCCCTAGAGCTGAAAGGCACAACGTGCAGGCTTCTTTCCAAAGGGCGAGTTGGGCCGCAAAGCATCTTGCTTCCAGCTCTTTGGGAAGCTAAGAAACAACTCGCTCTCCACAGTGCTCTTACAGCCTACCGGGAACATCTCTTACAAAGGCCTGTGAAACGCAGTTTCTTTGCAGGCCTGATGTGGCTGAAGTAGAACTTCTGCTCTGGCTGAGCTACATTGCCCTAGAGCTGAAAGGCACAACATGCAGGCTTCTTTCCAAATGGCGAGTTGGGCCCCAAACCATCTTGCTTCCAGCTCTTTGGGAAGCTAAGAAACAGCTCGCTCTGCACAGTGCTCTTACAGCCTACCGGGAACATCTCTTAAAAAGGCCTGTGAAACGCAGTTTCTTTGCAGGCCTGATGTGGCTGAAGTAGAACTTCTGCTCTGGGTGAGCTACATTGCCCTAGAGCTGAAAGGCACAACGTACAGGCTTCTTTCCAAAGGGCGAGTTGGGACCCAAAGCATCTTGCTTCCAGGTCTTTGGGAAGCTAAGAAACAACTCGCTCTGCACAGTGCTCTTACAGCCTACCGGGAACATCTCTTACAAAGGCCTATGAAATGCAGTTTCTTTGCAGGCATGATCTGGCTGAAGTAGAACTTCTGCTCTGGGTGAGCTACATTGCCCTGGAGCTGAAAGGCACAACGTGCAGGCTTCTTTGCAAAGGTCGAGTTGGGCCCCAAAGCATCTTGCTTCCAGCTCTTTGGGAAGCTAAGAAACAACTCGCTCTGCACAGTGCTCTTACAGCCTACCGGGAACATCTCTTACAAAGGCCTGTGAAACGCAGTTTCTTTGCAGGCCTGATCTGGCTGAAGTAGAACTTCTGCTCTGGCTGAGCTACATTGCCCTAGAGCTGAAAGGCACAACATGCAGGCTTCTTTCCAAATGTCGAGTTGGGCCCCAAACCATCTTGCTTCCAGCTCTTTGGGAAGCTAAGAAACAGCTCGCTCTGCACAGTGCTCTTACAGCCTACCGGGAACATCTCTTAAAAAGGCCTGTGAAACGCAGTTTCTTTGCAGGCCTGATCTGGCTGAAGTAGAACTTCTCCTCGGCGTGTGCTACATTGCCCTAGAGATGAAACGCACAACGTGTAGGCTTCTTTCAAAAGAGCGAGCTGGGCCCCAGAGCATCTTGCTTCCAGCTCTTTGGGAAGCTAAGAAACAACTCGCTCTGCACAGTGCTCTTGCAGCCTACCGGGAACATCTCTTACAAACGCCTGTGAAACGCACTTTCTTTGCAGGCCTGATCTGGCTGAAGTAGAACTTCTGCTCTGGGTGTGCTACATTGCCCTGCAGCTGAAACGCACAACGTGCAGGCTTCTTTCCAAAGGGCGAGTTGGGCCCCAAAGCATCTTGCTTCCAGCTCTTTGGGAAGCTAAGAAACAACTCGCTCTGCACAGTGCTCTTACAGCCTACCGGCAACATCTCTTACAAAGGCCTGTGAAACGCAGTTTCTTTACAGGCCTGACCTAGCTGAAGTAGAACTTCTGCTCTGGGTGTGCTACATTGCCCTGCAGCTGAAAGGCACAACGTGCAGGCTTCTTTCCAAGGGCGCGTTGGGCCCCAAAGCATCTTGCTTCCAGCTCTTTGGGAAGCTAAGAAACAACTCGCTCTGCACAGTGCTCTTACAGCATACCGGGAACATCTCTTACAAACGCCTGTGAAACGCAGTTTCTTTGCAGGCCTGATCTGGCTGAAGTAGAACTTCTGCTCTGCGTGTGCTACATTGCCCTAGAGCTGAAAGGCACAACGTGCAGGCTTCTTTCCTAAGGGCGAGTTGGGCCCCAAAGCATCTTGCTTCCAGCTCTTTGGGAAGCTAAGAAACAACTC
The DNA here is from genome assembly GCF_037783145.1 of Equus przewalskii. Classification (NCBI taxonomy): domain Eukaryota; kingdom Metazoa; phylum Chordata; class Mammalia; order Perissodactyla; family Equidae; genus Equus; species Equus przewalskii. Next base: position 181,812 of record NW_027228051.1, read on the forward strand.
GCTCTGCACAGTGCTCCTACAGCCTATTGGGAACATCTCTTACAAAGGCCTGTGAAACGCAGTTTCTTTGCAGGCCTGATCTGGCTGAAGTAGAACTTCTGCTCTGGGTGAGCTACATTGCCCTCGAGCTGAAAGGCACAACGTGCAGGCTTCTTTCCAAAGGGCGAGTTGGGCCCCAAAGCATCTTGCTTCCAGCTCTTTCGGAAGCTAAGAAACAACTCGCTCTGCACAGTGCTCTTACAGCCTACCGAAAACATCTCTTACAGAGCCGTGTGAAACGCAGTTTCTTTGCAGGCCTGATGTGGCTGAAGAAGAACTTCTGCTCTGTATGTGCTACATTGCCCTGCAGCTGAAAGGCACAACGTGCAGGCTTCTTTCCAAAGGGCGAGTTGGGCCCCAAACCATCTTGCTTCCAGCTCTTTGGGAAGCTAAGAAACAACTCGCTCTGCACAGTGCTCTTACAGCCTACCGGGAACATCTCTTACAAAGGCCTATGAAATGCAGTTTCTTTGCAGGCATGATCTGGCTGAAGTAGAACTTCTGTTCTGGGTGAGCTACATTGCCCTGGAGCTGAAAGGCACAACGTGCAGGCTTCTTTGCAAAGGTCGAGTTGGGCCCCAAAGCATCTTGCTTCCAGCTCTTTGGGAAGCTAAGAAACAACTCGCTCTGCACAGTGCTCTTACAGCCTACCGGGAACATCTCTTACAAAGGCCTGTGAAACGCAGTTTCTTTGCAGGCCTGATCTGGCTGAAGTAGAACTTCTCCTCGGCGTGTGCTACATTGCCCTAGAGATGAAACGCACAACGTGTAGGCTTCTTTCAAAAGAGCGAGCTGGGCCCCAGAGCATCTTGCTTCCAGCTCTTTGGGAAGCTAAGAAACAACTCGCTCTGCACAGTGCTCTTGCAGCCTACCGGGAACATATCTTACAAACGCCTGTGAAACGCACTTTCTTTGCAGGCCTGATCTGGCTGAAGTAGAACTTCTGCTCTGGGTGTGCTACATTGCCCTGCAGCTGAAACGCACAACGTGCAGGCTTCTTTCCAAAGGGCGAGTTGGGCCCCAAAGCATCTTGCTTCCAGCTCTTTGGGAAGCTAAGAAACGACTCGCTCTGCACAGTGCTCTTACAGCCTACCGGGAACATCTCTTACAAATGCCTGTGAAACGCAGTTTCTTTGCAGGCCTGATCTGGCTGAAGTAGAACTTCTGCTCTGGGTGTGCTACATTGCCCTGCAGCTGAAACGCACAACGTGCAGGCTTCTTTCCAAAGGGCGAGTTGGGCCCCAAAGCATCTTGCTTCCAGCTCTTTGGGAAGCTAAGAAACGACTCGCTCTACACAGTGCTCTTACAGCCTACTGGGAACATCTCTTACAAAGGCCTGTGAAACGCAGTTTCTTTGCAGGCCTGATCTGGCTGAAGTAGAACTTCTGCTCTGGGTGTGCTACATTGCCCTGCAGCTGAAAGGCTCAACGTACAGGCTTCTTTCCAAAGGGCGAGTTGGGCCCCAAAGCATCTTGCTTACAGCTCTTTGGGAAGCTAAGAAACAACTCGCTCTGCACAGTGCTCTTACAGCCTACCGGGAACATCTCTTACAAAGGCCTGTGAAATACAGTTTCTTTGCAGGCCTGATCTGGCTGAAGTAGAACTTCTGCTCTCGGTGTGCTACATTGCCCTAGAGCTGAAACGCACAACGTGAAGGCTTCTTTCAAAAGAGCGAGCTGGGCCCTAAAGCATCTTGCTTCCAGCTCTTTGGGAAGCTAAGAAACGACTCGCTCTGCACAGTGCTCTTACAGCCCACTGGGAACATCTCTTACAAAGGCCTGTGAAACGCAGTTTCTTTGCAGGCCTGATCTGGCTGAAGTAGAACTTCTGCTCTGGGTGTGCTACATTGCCCTGCAGCTGAAAGGCACAAAGTGCAGGCTTCTTTCCAAAGGGCGAGTTGGGCCTCAAAGCATCTTGCTTCCAGCTCTTTGGGAAGCTAAGAAACAACTCGCTCTGCACAGTGCTCTTACAGCCTACCGGCAACATCTCTTGCAAAGGCCTGTGAAACGCAGTTTCTTTGCAGGCCTGATCTGGCTGAAGTAGAACATCTGCTCTGGGTGAGCTCCATTGCCCTAGAGCTGAAAGGCACAACGTGCAGGCTTCTTTCCAAAGGGCGAGTTGGGCCCCAAAGCTTCTTGCTTCCAGCTCTTTGGGAAGCTAAGAAACAACTCGCTCTGCACAGTGCTCTTACAGCCTACCAGGAACATCTCTTACAAACGCCTGTGAAACGCACTTTCTTTGCAGGCCTGATCTGGCTGAAGTAGAACTTCTGCTCTGCGTGTGTTACATTGCCCTAGGGCTGAAAGGCAAAACGTGCAGGCTTCTTTCCAAAGGGCGAGTTGGGCCCCAAAGCATCTTGCTTACAGCTCTTTGGGAAGCTAAGAAACAACTCGCTCTGCACAGTGCTCTTACAGCCTACCGGGAACATCTCTTACAAAGGCCTGTGAAATGCAGTTTCTTTGCAGGCCTGATCTGGCTGAAGTAGAACTTCTGCTCTGGGTGAGCTACATTGCCCTAGAGCTGAAAGGAACAACATGCAGTCTTCTTTCCAAAGGGCGAGTTGGGCCCCAAACCATCTTGCTTCCAGCTCTTTGGGAAGCTAGGAAACAGCTCGCTCTGCACAGTGCTCTTACAGCCTACTGGGAACATCTCTTACAAAGGCCTGTGAAAGGCAGTTTGTTTACAGGCCTGACCTAGCTGAAGTACAACTTCAGCTCTGGGTGTGCTATATTTCCCCGAGCTGAAAGGCACAACGTGTAGGCTTCTTTACAAAAGGGCGAGTTGGGCCCCAAAGCATCTTGCTTCCAGCTCTTTGGGAAGCTAAGAAACAACTCGCTCTGCACAGTGCTCTTACAGCCTACCGGGAACATCTCTTACAAACGCCTGTGAAACGCAGCTTCTTTGCAGGCCTGATCTGGCTGAAGTAGAACATCTGCTCAGCTTGTGCTGCAATGCCCTAGAGCTGAAAGGCACAACATGCAGGCTTCTTTCCAAAGGGCGAGTTGGGCCCCAAAGCATCTTGCTTCCAGCTCTTTGGGAAGCTAAGAAACAACTCGCTCTGCACAGTGCTCTTACAGCCTACCGGCAACATCTGTTATAAAGGCCTGTGAAATGCAGTTTCTTTGCAGGCCCGATCTGGCTGAAGTTGAACTTCTGCTCTGCGCGTGCTACATTGACCTAGAGCTGAAAGGCACAACATGCAGGCTTCTATCCAAAGGGCGAGTTGGGCTGCAAAGCATCTTGCTTCCAGCTCTTTGGGAAGCTAAGAAACAACTCGCTCTGCACAGTGCTCTTACAGCCTACCGGCAACATCTGTTACAAAGGCCTGTGAAACGCATTTTCTTTGCAGGCCCGATCTGGCTGAAGTAGAACTTCTGCTCTGCGTGTGCTACATTGCCCTAGAGCTGAAAGGCACAACGTGCAGGCTTCTTTCCAAAGGGCGAGTTGGGCTGCAAAGCATCTTGCTTCCAGCTCTTTGGGAAGCTAAGAAACAACTCGCTCTGCACAGTGCTCTTACAGCCTACCGGGAACATCTGTTACAAAGGCCTGTGAAACGCAGTTTCTTTGCAGGCCCGATCTGGCTGAAGTTGAACTTCTGCTCTGCGTGTGCTACATTGCCCTAGAGCTGAAAGGCACAACGTGCAGGCTTCTTTCCAAAGGGCGAGTTGGGCCGCAAAGCATCTTGCTTCCAGCTCTTTGGGAAGCTAAGAAACAACTCGCTCTCCACAGTGCTCTTACAGCCTACCGGGAACATCTCTTACAAAGGCCTGTGAAACGCAGTTTCTTTGCAGGCCTGATGTGGCTGAAGTAGAACTTCTGCTCTGGCTGAGCTACATTGCCCTAGAGCTGAAAGGCACAACATGCAGGCTTCTTTCCAAATGGCGAGTTGGGCCCCAAACCATCTTGCTTCCAGCTCTTTGGGAAGCTAAGAAACAGCTCGCTCTGCACAGTGCTCTTACAGCCTACCGGGAACATCTCTTAAAAAGGCCTGTGAAACGCAGTTTCTTTGCAGGCCTGATGTGGCTGAAGTAGAACTTCTGCTCTGGGTGAGCTACATTGCCCTAGAGCTGAAAGGCACAACGTACAGGCTTCTTTCCAAAGGGCGAGTTGGGACCCAAAGCATCTTGCTTCCAGGTCTTTGGGAAGCTAAGAAACAACTCGCTCTGCACAGTGCTCTTACAGCCTACCGGGAACATCTCTTACAAAGTCCTATGAAATGCAGTTTCTTTGCAGGCATGATCTGGCTGAAGTAGAACTTCTGCTCTGGGTGAGCTACATTGCCCTGGAGCTGAAAGGCACAACGTGCAGGCTTCTTTGCAAAGGTCGAGTTGGGCCCCAAAGCATCTTGCTTCCAGCTCTTTGGGAAGCTAAGAAACAACTCGCTCTGCACAGTGCTCTTACAGCCTACCGGGAACATCTCTTACAAAGGCCTGTGAAACGCAGTTTCTTTGCAGGCCTGATCTGGCTGAAGTAGAACTTCTGCTCTGGCTGAGCTACATTGCCCTAGAGCTGAAAGGCACAACATGCAGGCTTCTTTCCAAATGTCGAGTTGGGCCCCAAACCATCTTGCTTCCAGCTCTTTGGGAAGCTAAGAAACAGCTCGCTCTGCACAGTGCTCTTACAGCCTACCGGGAACATCTCTTAAAAAGGCCTGTGAAACGCAGTTTCTTTGCAGGCCTGATCTGGCTGAAGTAGAACTTCTCCTCGGCGTGTGCTACATTGCCCTAGAGATGAAACGCACAACGTGTAGGCTTCTTTCAAAAGAGCGAGCTGGGCCCCAGAGCATCTTGCTTCCAGCTCTTTGGGAAGCTAAGAAACAACTCGCTCTGCACAGTGCTCTTGCAGCCTACCGGGAACATCTCTTACAAACGCCTGTGAAACGCACTTTCTTTGCAGGCCTGATCTGGCTGAAGTAGAACTTCTGCTCTGGGTGTGCTACATTGCCCTGCAGCTGAAACGCACAACGTGCAGGCTTCTTTCCAAAGGGCGAGTTGGGCCCCAAAGCATCTTGCTTCCAGCTCTTTGGGAAGCTAAGAAACAACTCGCTCTGCACAGTGCTCTTACAGCCTACCGGCAACATCTCTTACAAAGGCCTGTGAAACGCAGTTTCTTTACAGGCCTGACCTAGCTGAAGTAGAACTTCTGCTCTGGGTGTGCTACATTGCCCTGCAGCTGAAAGGCACAACGTGCAGGCTTCTTTCCAAGGGCGCGTTGGGCCCCAAAGCATCTTGCTTCCAGCTCTTTGGGAAGCTAAGAAACAACTCGCTCTGCACAGTGCTCTTACAGCATACCGGGAACATCTCTTACAAACGCCTGTGAAACGCAGTTTCTTTGCAGGCCTGATCTGGCTGAAGTAGAACTTCTGCTCTGCGTGTGCTACATTGCCCTAGAGCTGAAAGGCACAACGTGCAGGCTTCTTTCCTAAGGGCGAGTTGGGCCCCAAAGCATCTTGCTTCCAGCTCTTTGGGAAGCTAAGAAACAACTCGCTCTGCACAGTGCTCCTACAGCCTATTGGGAACATCTCTTACAAAGGCCTGTGAAACGCAGTTTCTTTGCAGGCCTGATCTGGCTGAAGTAGAACTTCTGCTCTGGGTGAGCTACATTGCCCTCGAGCTGAAAGGCACAACGTGCAGGCTTCTTTCCAAAGGGCGAGTTGGGCCCCAAAGCATCTTGCTTCCAGCTCTTTCGGAAGCTAAGAAACAACTCGCTCTGCACAGTGCTCTTACAGCCTACCGAAAACATCTCTTACAGAGCCGTGTGAAACGCAGTTTCTTTGCAGGCCTGATGTGGCTGAAGAAGAACTTCTGCTCTGTATGTGCTACATTGCCCTGCAGCTGAAAGGCACAACGTGCAGGCTTCTTTCCAAAGGGCGAGTTGGGCCCCAAACCATTTTGCTTCCAGCTCTTTGGGAAGCTAAGAAACAGCTCGCTCTGCACAGTGCTCTTACAGCCCACCGGGAACATCTCTTACAAAGGCCTGTGAAACGCAGTTATTTTGCAGGCCCGATCTGGCTGAAGTTGAAGCTCTGCTCTGCGTGTGCTACATTGCCCTAGAGCTGGAAGGCACAACGTGCAGGCTTCTTTCCAAAGGGCGAGTTGGGCCCCAAAGCATCTTGCTTCCATCTCTTTGGGAAGCCAAGAAACAACTCGCTCTGCACTGTGCTCTTACAGCCTACCGGGAACATCTCTTACAAGGGCCTGTGAAACGCAGTTTCTTTGCAGGCCTGATCTGGCTGAAGTAGAACTTCTGCTCTGCGTGTGTTACATTGCCCTAGAGCTGAAAGGCAAAACGTGCAGGCTTCTTTCCAAAGGGCGAGTTGGGCCCTAAAGCATCTTGCTTCCAGCTCCTTGGGAAGCTAAGAAACAACTCGCTCTGCACAGTGCTCTTACAGCCTACCGGGAACATCTATTACAAAGACCTGTGAAACGCAGTTTCTTTACAGGCCTGATCTGGCTGAATTGGAACTTCTGCTCTCGGTGTGCTACATTGCCTAGAGCTGAAATGCACAACGTGCAGGCTTCTTTCCAAAGGGCGAGTTGGGACCCAAAGCATCTTGCTTCCAGCTCTTTGGGAAGCTAAGAAACAACTCGCTCTGCACAGTGCTCTTACAGCCTACCGGGAACATCTCTTACAAAGGCCTGTGAAACGCAGTTTCTTTACAGGCCTGACATAGCTGAAGTAGAACTTCTGCTCTGGGTGTGCTACATTGCCCTGCAGCTGAAAGGCACAACGTGCAGGCTTCTTTCCAAAGGGCGAGTTGGGCCCCAAAGCATCTTGCTTCCAGCTCTTTGGGAAGCTAAGAAACAACTCGCTCTGCACAGTGCTCTTACAGCCTACCGGCAACATCTCTTACAAAGGCCTGTGATACTCAGTTTCTTTGCAGGCCTGATCTGGCTGAACTAGAACATCTGCTGTGGGTGAGCTCCATTGCCCTAGAGGTGAAAGGCACAACGTGCAGGCTTCTGTCCAAAGGGCGAGTTGGGCCCCAAAGCATCTTGCTTCCAGCTCTTTGGGAAGCTAAGAAACAACTCGCTCTGCACAGTGCTCTTACAGCCTACCGGGAACATCTCTTACAAAGGCCTGTGAAACGCAGTTTCTTTGCAGGCCTGATGTGGCTGTAGTGTAACTTCTGCTCTGGGTGTGCTCCATTGCCCTAGAGCTGAAAGGCACAACGTGCAGGCTTCTTTCCAAAGGGCGAGTTGGGCCCCAAAGCATCTTCCTTCCAGCTCTTTGGGAAGCTAAGAAACAACTCGCTCTCCACAGTGCTCTTAGAGCCTACCGGGAACATCTCTTACAAAGGCCTGTGAAACGCAGTTTCTTTGCAGGCCTGATCTGGCTGAAGTAGAACATCTGCTCAGCTTGTGCTACAATGCCCTAGAGCTGAAAGGCACAACATGAAGGCTTCTTTCCAAAGGGCGAGTTGGGCCCCAAACCATCTTGCTTCCAGCTCTTTGGGAAGCTAAGAAACAGCTCGCTCTGCACAGTGCTCTTACAGCCTACCGGGAACATCTCTTACAAAGGACTGTGAAACGCAGTTTCTTTGCAGGCCTGATCTGGCTGAAGTAGAACTTCTACTCTGGGTGAACTACATTGCCCTAGAGCTGAAAGGCACAACGTGCAGGCTTCTTTCCAAAGGGCGAGTTGGTCCCCAAAGCATCTTGCTTCCAGCTCTTTGGGAAGCTAAGAAACAACTCGCTCTGCACAGTGCTCTTACAGCCTACCGGGAACATCTCTTACAAAGGCCTGTGAAACGCAGTTTCTTTACAGGCCTGACCTAGCTGAAGTAGAACTTCTGCTCTGGGTGTGCTACATTGCCCTGCAGCTGAAAGGCACAACGTGCAGGCTTCTTTCCAAAGGGCGAGTTGGGCCCCAAAGCATCTTGCTTCCAGCTCTTTGGGAAGCTAAGAAACAACTCGCTCTGCACAGTGCTCTTACAGCCTAAAGGCAACATCTCTTACAAAGGCCTGTGAAACGCAGTTTCTTTGCAGGCCTGATCTGGCTGAAGTAGAACATCTGCTGTGGGTGAGCTCCATTGCCCTAGAGCTGAAAGGCACAACGTGCAGGCTTCTTTCCAAAGGGCGAGTTGGTCCCCAAAGCATCTTGCTTCCAGCTCTTTGGGAAGCTAAGAAACAACTCGCTCTGCACAGTGCTCTTACAGCCTACCGGGAACATCTCTTACAAACGCCTGTGAAACGCAGTGTCTTGGCAGGCGTGATCTGGCTGAAGTAGAACTTCTGATCTGCGTGTGCTACATTGCCCTAGAGCTGAAAGGCCCAACGTGCAGGCTTCTTTGCAAAGGGGGAGTTGGGCCCCAAAGCTTCTTGCTCCAGTTCTTTGGGAAGCTAAGAAACAACTCGCTCTGCACAGTGCTCTTACAGCCTACCGGGAACATCTCTTACAAAGGCCTGTGAAACGCAGTTTCTTTACAGGCCTGACCTAGATGAAGTAGAACTTCTGCTCTGGGTGTGCTACATTGCCCTGCAGCTGAAAGGCACAACGTGCAGGCTTCTTTCCAAAGGGCGAGTTGGGCCCCAAAGCATCTTGCTTCCAGCTCTTTGGGAAGCTAAGAAACAACTCGCTCTGCACAGTGCTCTTACAGCCTACCGGCAACATCTCTTACAAAGGCCTGTGAAACGCAGTTTCTTTGCAGGCCTGATCTGGCTGAACTAGAACATCTGCTGTGGGTGAGCTCCATTGCCCTAGAGCTGAAAGGCACAACGTGCAGGCTTCTTTCCAAAGGGCGAGTTGGGCCCCAAAGCATCTTGCTTCTGCTCTTTGGGAAGCTAAGAAACAACTCGCTCTGCACAGTGCTCTTACAGCCTACCGGGAACATCTCTTACAAAGGCCTGTGAAACGCAGTTTCTTTGCAGGTCTGATGTGGCTGAAGTGTAACTTCTGCTCTGGGTGTGCTCCATTGCCCAAGAGCTGAAAGGCACAACGTGCAGGCTTCTTTCCAAAGGGCGAGTTGGGCCCCAAAGCATCTTCCTTCCAGCTCTTTGGGAAGCTAAGAAACAACTCGCTCTCCACAGTGCTCTTAGAGCCTACCGGGAACATCTCTTACAAAGGCCTGTGAAACGCAGTTTCTTTGCAGGCCTGATCTGGTTGAAGTAGAACATCTGCTCAGCTAGTGCTACAATGCCCTAGAGCTGAAAGGCACAACATGCAGGCTTCTTTCCAAAGGGCGAGTTGGGCCCCAAAGCATCTTGCTTCCAGCTCTTTGGGAAACTAAGAAACAACTCGCTCTGCACAGTGCTCTTACAGCCTACCGGCAACATCTCTTACACAGGCCTGTGAAACGCAGTTTCTTTGCAGGCCTGATCTGGCTGAACTAGAACATCTGCTGTGGGTGAGCTCCATTGCCCTAGAGCTGAAAGGCACAACGTGCAGGCTTCTTTCCAAAGGGCGAGTTGGGCCCCAAAGCATCTTGCTTCCAGCTCTTTGGGAAGCTAAGAAACAACTCGCTCTGCACAGTGCTCTTAGAGCCTACCGGGAACATCTCTTACAAAGGCCTGTGAAACGCAGTTTCTTTGCAGGTCTGATGTGGCTGAAGTGTAACTTCTGCTGTGGGTGTGCTCCATTGCCCTAGAGCTGAAAGGCACAACGTGCAGGCTTCTTTCCAAAGGGCGAGTTTGGCCCCAAAGCATCTTCCTTCCAGCTCTTTGGGAAGCTAAGAAACAACTCGCTCTCCACAGTGCTCTTAGAGCCTACCGGGAACATCTCTTACAAAGGCCTGTGAAACGCAGTTTCTTTGCAGGCACTGATCTGTTTGAAGTAGAACATCTGCTCAGCTTGTGCTACAATGCCCTAGAGCTGAAAGGCACAACATGCAGGCTTCTTTCCAAAGGGCGATTTGGGCCCCAAAGCATCTTGCTTCCAGCTGTTTGGGAAGCTAAGAAACAACTCGCTCTGCACAGTGCTCTTACAGCCTACCGGGAACATCTCTTACAAAGGCCTGTGAAACGCAGTTACTTTGCAGGCCTGATCTGGCTGAAGTAGAACTTCTGCTCTGGGTGTCTTACATTGCCCTAGAGCTGAAAGGCAATACGTGCAGGCTTCTATCCAGAGGGCGAGTTGGGCCCCAAGGCATCTTGCTTCCAGCTCTTTGGGAAGCTAAGAAACAACTCACTCTGCACAGTGCTCTTACAGCCTACCGGGAACATCTCATACAAAGGCCTGAGAAACGCAGTTTCTTTACAGGCCTGACCTAGCTGAAGTAGAACTTCTGCTCTGGGTGTGCTACATTGACCTGCAGCTGAAAGGCACAACGTGCAGGCTTCTTTCCAAAGGGCGAGTTGGGCCCCAAAGTATCTTGCTTCCAGCTCTTTGGGAAGCTAAGAAACAACTCGCTCTGCACAGTGCTCTTACAGCCTACCGGGAACATCTCTTACAAAGGCCTGTGAAACGCAGTTACTTTGCAGGCCTGATCTGGCTGAAGTAGAACTTCTGCTCTGGGTGTCTTACATTGCCCTAGAGCTGAAAGGCAATACGTGCAGGCTTCTATCCAGAGGGCGAGTTGGGCCCCAAGGCATCTTGCTTCCAGCTCTTTGGGAAGCTAAGAAACAACTCACTCTGCACAGTGCTCTTACAGCCTACCGGGAACATCTCATACAAAGGCCTGAGAAACGCAGTTTCTTTACAGGCCTGACCTAGCTGAAGTAGAACTTCTGCTCTGGGTGTGCTACATTGACCTGCAGCTGAAAGGCACAACGTGCAGGCTTCTTTCCAAAGGGCGAGTTGGGCCCCAAAGTATCTTGCTTCCAGCTCTTTGGGAAGCTAAGAAACAACTCGCTCTGCACAGTGCTCTTACAGCCTCCCGGCAACATCTCTTACAAAGGCCTGTGAAACGCAGTTTCTTTGCAGGCCTGATCTGGCTGAAGTAGAACATCTGCTGTGGGTGAGCTCCATTGCCCTAGAGCTGAAAGGCACAACGTGCAGGCTTCTTTCCAAAGGGCGAGTTGGGCTCCAAAGCATCTTGCTTCCAGCTCTTTGGGAAGCTAAGAAACAACTCGCTCTGCACAGTGCTCTTACAGCCTACCGGGAACATCTCTTACAAACGCCTGTGAAACGCAGTGTCTTGGCAGGCCTGATCTGGCTGAAGTAGAACTTCTGCTCTGCGTGTGCTACATTGCCCTAGCGCTGAAAGGCCCAACGTGCAGGCTTCTTTCCAAAGGGCGAGTTGGGCCCCACAGCATCTTGCTTCCAGCTCTTTGGGAAGCTAAGAAACAACTCGCTCTGCACAGTGCTCTTACAGCCTACCGGGAACATCTCTTACAAAGGCCTGTGAAACGCATTTTCTTTGCAGGCCTGATGTTGCTGAAGTAGAACTTCTCCTCTGGGTGTGCTACATTGCCCTAGAGATGAAAGGCACAACGTGCAGGCTTCTTTCCAAAGGGCGAGTTGGACCGCAAAGCATCTTGCTTCCAGCTCTTTGGGAAGCTAAGAAACAACTCGCTCTGCACAGTGCTCTTACAGCCTACCGGGAACATCTCTTACAAAGGCCTGTGAAACGCAGTTTCTTTGCAGGCCTGATCGGGCTGAAGTAGAACTTCTCCTCGGCGTGTGCCACATTGCCCTAGAGCTGACAGGCCCAACGTGCAGGCTTCTTTCCAAAGGGCGAGTTGGGCCCCAAAGCATCTTGCTTCCAGCTCTTTGGGAAGCTAAGAAACAACTCGCTCTGCACAGTGCTCTTACAGCCTACCGGGAACATCTCTTACAAAGGCCTGTGAAATGCAGTTTCTTTGCAGGCCTGATCTGGCTGAAGTAGAACTTCTGCTCTGGGTGAGCTACATTGCCCTAGAGCTGAAAGGCACAACGTGCAGGCTTCTTTCCAAAGGGCGAGTTGGGCCCCACAGCATCTTGCTTCCAGCTCTTTGGGAAGCTAAGAAACAAGTCGCTCTGCACAGTGCTCTTACAGCCTACCGGGAACATCTCTTACAAAGGCCTGTGAAATGCAGTTTCTTTGCAGGCCTGATCTGGCTGAAGTAGAACTTCTGCTCTGGGTGAGCTACATTGCCCTAGAGCTGAAAGGCACAACGTGCAGGCTTCTTTCCAAAGGGCGAGTTGGGCCACAAAGCATCTTGCTTCCAGCTCTTTGGGAAGCTAAGAAACAACTCGCTCTGCACAGTGCTCTTACAGCCTACCAGGAACATCTCTTACAAAGGCCTGTGAAACGCAGTTTCTTTACAGGCCTGATCTGGCTGAAGTAGAACTTCTGCTCTGGGTGTGCTACATTGCCCTCGAGATGAAAGGCACAACGTCCAGCCTTCTTTCCAAAGGGCGAGTTGGGCCCCAAAGCATCTTGCTTCCAGCTCTTTGGGAAGCTAAGAAACAACTCGTTCTGCACAGTGCTCTTACAGCCTACCGGCAACATCTCTTACAAAGGCCTGTGAAACGCAGTTTCTTTGCAGGCCTGATCTGGCTGAAGTAGAATATCTGATCTAGGTGAGCTCCATTGCCCTAGAGCTGAAAGGCACAACGTGCAGGCTTCTTTCCAAAGGGCGACTTGGGCCCCAAAGCATCTTGCTTCCAGCTCTTTGGGAAGCTAAGAAACAACTCGCTCTCCACAGTGCTCTTACAGCCTACCGGGAACATCTCTTACAAATGCCTGTGAAACGCAGTTTCTTTGCATGCCTGATCTGGCTGAAGTAGAACTTCTGCTCTCGGTGTGCTACATTGCCCTAGAGCTGAAAGGCACAAAGTGCAGGCTTCTTTCCAAAGGGCGAGTTGGGCCCCAAAGCATCTTGCTTCCAGCTCTTTGGGAAGCTAAGAAACAACTCGCTCTGCACAGTGCTCTTACAGCCTACCGGGAACATCTCTTACAAATGCCTGTGAAACGCAGTTTCTTTGCAGGCCTGATCTGGCTGAAGTAGAACTTCTCCTCGGCGTGTGTTACATTGCCCTAGAGCTGAAAGGCAAAACGTGCAGGCTTCTTTCCAAAGGGCGAGTTGGGCCCTAAAGCATCTTGCTTCCAGCTCTTTGGGAAGCTAAGAAACAACTCGCTCTGCACAGTGCTCTTACAGCCTACCGGGAACATCTATTACAAAGGCCTGTGAAACGCAGTTTCTTTACAGGCCTGATCTGGCTGAAGTAGAACTTCTGCTCTCGGTGTGCTACATTGCCTAGAGCTGAAATGCACAACGTACAGGCTTCTTTCCAAAGGGCGAGTTGGGCCCCAAAGCATCTTGCTTCCAGCTCTTTGGGAAGCTAAGAAACAACTCGCTCTGCACAGTGCTCTTACAGCCTACCGGGAACATCTCTTACAAAGGCATGGGAAACGCAGTTTCTTTACAGGCCTGACCTAGCTGAAGGAGAACTTCTGCTCTGGGTGTGCTACATTGATCTGCAGCTGAAAGGCACAACGTGCAGGCTTCTTTCCAAAGGGCGAGTTGGGCCCCAAAGCATCTTGCTTCCAGCTCTTTGGGAAGCTAAGAAACAACTCGCTCTGCACAGAGCTCTTACAGCCTACCGGGAACATCTCTTACAAAGAACTGTGAAACGCAGTTACTTTGCAGTCCTGATCTGGCTGAAGTAGAACTTCTGCTCTGGGTGTCTTACATTGCCCTAGAGCTGAAAGGCAATACGTGCAGGCTTCTATCCAGAGGGCGAGTTGGGCCCCAAGGCATCTTGCTTCCAGCTCTTTGGGAAGCTAAGAAACAACTCGCTCTGCACAGTGCTCTTACAGCCTACCGGGAACATCTCATACAAAGGCCTGAGAAACGCAGTTTCTTTACAGGCCTGACCTAGCTGAAGGAGAACTTCTGCTCTGGGTGTGCTACATTGACCTGCAGCTGAAAGGCACAACGTGCAGGCTTCTTTCCAAAGGGCGAGTTGGGCCCCAAAGTATCTTGCTTCCAGCTCTTTGGGAAGCTAAGAAACTACTCGCTCTGCACAGTGCTCATACAGCCTACCGGGAATATCTCTTACAAAGGCCTGTGAAACGCAGTTACTTTGCAGGCCTGATCTGGCTGAAGTAGAACTTCTGCTCTGGGTGTCTTACATTGCCCTAGAGCTGAAAGGCAATACGTGCAGGCTTCTATCCAGAGGGCGAGTTGGGCCCCAAGGCATCTTGCTTCCAGCTCTTTGGGAAGCTAAGAAACAACTCACTCTGCACAGTGCTCTTACAGCCTACCGGGAACATCTCATACAAAGGCCTGAGAAACGCAGTTTCTTTACAGGCCTGACCTAGCTGAAGTAGAACTTCTGCTCTGGGTGTGCTACATTGCCCTGCAGCTGAAAGGCACAACGTGCAGGCTTCTTTCCAAAGGGCGAGTTGGGCCCCAAAGTATCTTGCTTCCAGCTCTTTGGGAAGCTAAGAAACAACTCGCTCTGCACAGTGCTCTTACAGCCTACCGGCAACATCTCTTACAAAGGCCTGTGAAACGCAGTTTCTTTGCAGGCCTGATCTGGCTGAAGTAGAACATCTGCTGTGGGTGAGCTCCATTGCCCTAGAGCTGAAAGGCACAACGTGCAGGCTTCTTTCCAAAGGGCGAGTTGGGCTACAAAGCATCTTGCTTCCAGCTCTTTGGGAAGCTAAGAAACAACTCGCTCTGCACAGTGCTCTTACAGCCTACCGGGAACATCTCTTACAAACGCCTGTGAAACGCAGTGTCTTGGCAGGCCTGATCTGGCTGAAGTAGAACTTCTGCTCTGCGTGTGCTACATTGCCCTAGCGCTGAAAGGCCCAACGTGCAGGCTTCTTTCCAAAGGGCGAGTTGGGCCCCACAGCATCTTGCTTCCAGCTCTTTGGGAAGCTAAGAAACAACTCGCTCTGCACAGTGCTCTTACAGCCTACCGGGAACATCTCTTACAAAGGCCTGTGAAACGCATTTTCTTTGCAGGCCTGATGTTGCTGAAGTAGAACTTCTCCTCTGGGTGTGCTACATTGCCCTAGAGCTGAAAGGCACAACGTGCAGGCTTCTTTCCAAAGGGCGAGTTGGGCCGCAAAGCATCTTGCTTCCAGCTCTTTGGGAAGCTAAGAAACAACTCGCTCTGCACAGTGCTCTTACAGCCTACCGGGAACATCTCTTACAAAGGCCTGTGAAACGCAGTTTCTTTGCAGGCCTGATCTGCCTGAAGTAGAACTTCTCCTCGGCGTGTGCTACATTGCCCTAGAGCTGACAGGCCCAACGTGCAGGCTTCTTTCCAAAGGGCGAGTTGGGCCCCAAAGCATCTTGCTTCCAGCTCTTTGGGAAGCTAAGAAACAACTCGCTCTGCACAGTGCTCTTACAGCCTACCGGGAACATCTCTTACAAAGGCCTGTGAAATGCAGTTTCTTTGCAGGCCTGATCTGGCTGAAGTAGAACTTCTGCTCTGGGTGAGCTACATTGCCCTAGAGCTGAAAGGCACAACGTGCAGGCTTCTTTCCAAAGGGCGAGTTGGGCCACAAAGCATCTTGCTTCCAGCTCTTTGGGAAGCTAAGAAACAACTCGCTCTGCACAGTGCTCTTACAGCCTACCGGGAACATCTCTTACAAAGGCCTGTGAAACGCAGTTTCTTTACAGGCCTGATCTGGCTGAAGTAGAACTTCTGCTCTGGGTGTGCTACATTGCCCTCGAGCTGAAAGGCACAACGTGCAGCCTTCTTTCCAAAGGGCGAGTTGGGCCCGAAAGCATCTTGCTTCCAGCTCTTTGGGAAGCTAAGAAACAACTCGTTCTGCACAGTGCTCTTACAGCCTACCGGCAACATCTCTTACAAAGGCCTGTGAAACGCAGTTTCTTTGCAGGCCTGATCTGGCTGAAGTAGAATATCTGATCTAGGTGAGCTCCATTGCCCTAGAGCTGAAAGGCACAACGTGCAGGCTTCTTTCCAAAGGGCGAGTTGGGCCACAAAGCATCTTGCTTCCAGCTCTTTGGGAAGCTAATAAACAACTCGCTCTGCACAGTGCTCTTACAGCCTACCGGGAACATCTCTTACAAATGCCTGTGAAACGCAGTTTCTTTGCAGGCCTGATCTGGCTGAAGTAGAACTTCTCCTCGGCGTGTGTTACATTGCCCTAGAGCTGAAAGGCAAAACGTGCAGGCTTCTTTCCAAAGGGCGATTTGGGTCCTAAAGCATCTTGCTTCCAGCTCTTTGGGAAGCTAAGAAACAACTCGCTCTGCACAGTGCTCTTACAGCCTACCGGGAACATCTATTACAAAGGCCTGTGAAACGCAGTTTCTTTACAGGCCTGATCTGGCTGAAGTAGAACTTCTGCTCTCGGTGTGCTACATTGCCTAGAGCTGAAATGCACAACGTACAGGCTTCTTTCCAAAGGGCGAGTTGGGCCCCAAAGCATCTTGCTTCCAGCTCTTTGGGAAGCTAAGAAACAACTCGCTCTGCACAGTGCTCTTACAGCCTACCGGGAACATCTCTTACAAAGGCCTGGGAAACGCAGTTTCTTTACAGGCCTGACCTAGCTGAAGGAGAACTTCTGCTCTGGGTGTGCTACATTGATCTGCAGCTGAAAGGCACAACGTGCAGGCTTCTTTCCAAAGGGCGAGTTGGGCCCCAAAGCATCTTGCTTCCAGCTCTTTGGGAAGCTAAGAAACAACTCGCTCTGCACAGTGCTCTTACAGCCTACCGGGAACATCTCTTACAAAGGCCTGTGAAACGCAGTTTCTTTGCAGGCCTGATGTGGCTGAAGTAGAACTTCTGCTCTGCGTGTGCTACCTTGCCCTAGAGCTGAAATGCACAACGTGCAGGCTTCTTTCCAAAGGGCGAGTTGGGACCCAAAGCATCTTGCTTCCAGCTCTTTGGGAAGCTAAGAAACAACTCGCTCAGCACAGTGCTCTTACAGCCTACCGGGAACATCTCTACAAAGGCCTATGAAATGCAGTTTCTTTGCAGGCATGATCTGGCTGAAGTAGAACTTCTGCTCTGGGTGAGCTACATTGCCCTAGAGCTGAAAGGCACAACGTGCAGGCTTCTTTCAAAAGGGCGAGTTGGGCGCCAAAGCATCTTGCTTCCAGCTCTTTGGGAAGCTAAGAAACAACTCGCTCTGCACAGTGCTCTTACAGCCTACCGGGAACATATCTTACAAAGGCCTGTGAAACGCAGTTTCTTTGCAGGCCTGATCTGGCTGAAGTAGAACTTCTCCTCGGCGTGTGCTACATTGCCCTAGAGCTGAAACGCACAACGTGCAGGCTTCTTTCCAAAGGGCGAGTTGGGCCCCAAAGCATCTTGCTTCCAGCTCTTTGGGAAGCTAAGAAAGAACTCGCTCTGCACAGTGCTCTTACAGCCTACCGGGAACATCTCTTACAAAGGCCTGTGAAACGCAGTTTCTTGGCATGCCTGATCTGGCTGAAGTAGAACTTCTTCTCTGCGTGTGTTGCATTGCCCTAGAGCTGAAAGGCACAACTTGCAGGCTTCTTTCCAAAGGGTGAGTTGGGCCCCAAAGCATCTTACTTCCAGCTCTTTGGGAAGCTAAGAAACAACTCGCTCTGCACAGTGCTCTTACAGCCTACCGGGAACATCTCTTACAAAGGCCTGTGAAACGCAGCTTCTTTGCAGGCCTGATCGGGCTGAAGTAGAACTTCTCCTCGGCGTGTGCCACATTGCCCTAGAGCTGACAGGCCCAACGTGCAGGCTTCTTTCCAAAGGGCGAGTTGGGCCCCAAAGCATCTTGCTTCCAGCTCTTTGGGAAGCTAAGAAACAACTCGCTCTGCACAGTGCTCTTACAGCCTACCGGGAACATCTCTTACAAAGGCCTGTGAAATGCAGTTTCTTTGCAGGCCTGATCTGGCTGAAGTAGAACTTCTGCTCTGGGTGAGCTACATTGCCCTAGAGCTGAAAGGCACAACATGCAGGCTTCTTTCCAAAGGGCGAGTTGGGCCCCACAGCATCTTGCTTCCAGCTCTTTGGGAAGCTAAGAAACAACTCGCTCTGCACAGTGCTCTTACAGCCTACCGGGAACATCTCTTACAAAGGCCTGTGAAACGCATTTTCTTTGCAGGCCTGATGTTGCTGAAGTAGAACTTCTCCTCTGGGTGTGCTACATTGCCCTAGAGCTGAAAGGCACAACGTGCAGGCTTCTTTCCAAAGGGCGAGTTGGGCCGCAAAGCATCTTGCTTCCAGCTCTTTGGGAAGCTAAGAAACAACTCGCTCTGCACAGTGCTCTTACAGCCTACCGGGAACATCTCTTACAAAGGCCTGTGAAACGCAGTTTCTTTGCAGGCCTGATCGGGCTGAAGTAGAACTTCTCCTCGGCGTGTGCTACATTGCCCTAGAGCTGACAGGCCCAACGTGCAGGCTTCTTTCCAAAGGGCGAGTTGGGCCCCAAAGCATCTTGCTTCCAGCTCTTTGGGAAGCTAAGAAACAACTCGCTCTGCACAGTGCTCTTACAGCCTACCGGGAACATCTCTTACAAAGGCCTGTGAAATGCAGTTTCTTTGCAGGCCTGATCTGGCTGAAGTAGAACTTCTGCTCTGGGTGAGCTACATTGCCCTAGAGCTGAAAGGCACAACGTGCAGGCTTCTTTCCAAAGGGCGAGTTGGGCCGCAAAGCATCTTGCTTCCAGCTCTTTGGGAAGCTAAGAAACAACTCGCTCTGCACAGTGCTCTTACAGCCTACCGGGAACATCTCTTACAAAGGCCTGTGAAACGCAGTTTCTTTACAGGCCTGATCTGGCTGAAGTAGAACTTCTGCTCTGGGTGTGCTACATTGCCCTCGAGATGAAAGGCACAACGTCCAGCCTTCTTTCCAAAGGGCGAGTTGGGCCCCAAAGCATCTTGCTTCCAGCTCTTTGGGAAGCTAAGAAACAACTCGTTCTGCACACTGCTCTTACAGCCTACCGGCAACATCTCTTACAAAGGCCTGTGAAACGCAGTTTCTTTGCAGGCCTGATCTGGCTGAAGTAGAATATCTGATCTAGGTGAGCTCCATTGCCCTAGAGCTGAAAGGCACAACGTGCAGGCTTCTTTCCAAAGGGCGACTTGGGCCCCAAAGCATCTTGCTTCCAGCTCTTTGGGAAGCTAAGAAACAACTCGCTCTCCACAGTGCTCTTACAGCCTACCGGGAACATCTCTTACAAATGCCTGTGAAACGCAGTTTCTTTGCATGCCTGATCTGGCTGAAGTAGAACTTCTGCTCTCGGTGTGCTACATTGCCCTAGAGCTGAAAGGCACAAAGTGCAGGCTTCTTTCCAAAGGGCGAGTTGGGCCCCAAAGCATCTTGCTTCCAGCTCTTTGGGAAGCTAAGAAACAACTCGCTCTGCACAGTGCTCTTACAGCCTACCGGGAACATCTCTTACAAATGCCTGTGAAACGCAGTTTCTTTGCAGGCCTGATCTGGCTGAAGTAGAACTTCTCCTCGGCGTGTGTTACATTGCCCTAGAGCTGAAAGGCAAAACGTGCAGGCTTCTTTCCAAAGGGCGAGTTGGGCCCTAAAGCATCTTGCTTCCAACTCTTTGGGAAGCTAAGAAACAACTCGCTCTGCACAGTGCTCTTACAGCCTACCGGGAACATCTATTACAAAGGCCTGTGAAACGCAGTTTCTTTACAGGCCTGATCTGGCTGAAGTAGAACTTCTGCTCTCGGTGTGCTACATTGCCTAGAGCTGAAATGCACAACGTACAGGCTTCTTTCCAAAGGGCGAGTTGGGCCCCAAAGCATCTTGCTTCCAGCTCTTTGGGAAGCTAAGAAACAACTCGCGCTGCACAGTGCTCTTACAGCCTACCGGGAACATCTCTTACAAAGGCATGGGAAACGCAGTTTCTTTACAGGCCTGACCTAGCTGAAGGAGAACTTCTGCTCTGGGTGTGCTACATTGATCTGCAGCTGAAAGGCACAACGTGCAGGCTTCTTTCCAAAGGGCGAGTTGGGCCCCAAAGCATCTTGCTTCCAGCTCTTTGGGAAGCTAAGAAACAACTCGCTCTGCACAGAGCTCTTACAGCCTACCGGGAACATCTCTTACAAAGGCCTGTGAAACGCAGTTACTTTGCAGTCCTGATCTGGCTGAAGTAGAACTTCTGCTCTGGGTGTCTTACATTGCCCTAGAGCTGAAAGGCAATACGTGCAGGCTTCTATCCAGAGGGCGAGTTGGGCCCCAAGGCATCTTGCTTCCAGCTCTTTGGGAAGCTAAGAAACAACTCACTCTGCACAGTGCTCTTACAGCCTACCGGGAACATCTCATACAAAGGCCTGAGAAACGCAGTTTCTTTACAGGCCTGACCTAGCTGAAGTAGAACTTCTGCTCTGGGTGTGCTACATTGACCTGCAGCTGAAAGGCACAACGTGCAGGCTTCTTTCCAAAGGGCGAGTTGGGCCGCAAAGTATCTTGCTTCCAGCTCTTTGGGAAGCTAAGAAACTACTCGCTCTGCACAGTGCTCTTACAGCCTACCGGGAATATCTCTTACAAAGGCCTGTGAAACGCAGTTACTTTGCAGGCCTGATCTGGCTGAAGTAGAACTTCTGCTCTGGGTGTCTTACATTGCCCTAGAGCTGAAAGGCAATACGTGCAGGCTTCTATCCAGAGGGCGAGTTGGGCCCCAAGGCATCTTGCTTCCAGCTCTTTGGGAAGCTAAGAAACAACTCACTCTGCACAGTGCTCTTACAGCCTACCGGGAACATCTCATACAAAGGCCTGAGAAACGCAGTTTCTTTACAGGCCTGACCTAGCTGAAGTAGAACTTCTGCTCTGGGTGTGCTACATTGCCCTGCAGCTGAAAGGCACAACGTGCAGGCTTCTTTCCAAAGGGCGAGTTGGGCCCCAAAGTATCTTGCTTCCAGCTCTTTGGGAAGCTAAGAAACAACTCGCTCTGCACAGTGCTCTTACAGCCTACCGGCAACATCTCTTACAAAGGCCTGTGAAACGCAGTTTCTTTGCAGGCCTGATCTGGCTGAAGTAGAACATCTGCTGTGGGTGAGCTCCATTGCCCTAGAGCTGAAAGGCACAACGTGCAGGCTTCTTTCCAAAGGGCGAGTTGGGCTACAAAGCATCTTGCTTCCAGCTCTTTGGGAAGCTAAGAAACAACTCGCTCTGCACAGTGCTCTTACAGCCTACCGGGAACATCTCTTACAAACGCCTGTGAAACGCAGTGTCTTGGCAGGCCTGATCTGGCTGAAGTAGAACTTCTGCTCTGCGTGTGCTACATTGCCCTAGCGCTGAAAGGCCCAACGTGCAGGCTTCTTTCCAAAGGGCGAGTTGGGCCCCACAGCATCTTGCTTCCAGCTCTTTGGGAAGCTAAGAAACAACTCGCTCTGCACAGTGCTCTTACAGCCTACCGGGAACATCTCTTACAAAGGCCTGTGAAACGCATTTTCTTTGCAGGCCTGATGTTGCTGAAGTAGAACTTCTCCTCTGGGTGTGCTACATTGCCCTAGAGCTGAAAGGCACAACGTGCAGGCTTCTTTCCAAAGGGCGAGTTGGGCCGCAAAGCATCTTGCTTCCAGCTCTTTGGGAAGCTAAGAAACAACTCGCTCTGCACAGTGCTCTTACAGCCTACCGGGAACATCTCTTACAAAGGCCTGTGAAACGCAGTTTCTTTGCAGGCCTGATCTGCCTGAAGTAGAACTTCTCCTCGGCGTGTGCTACATTGCCCTAGAGCTGACAGGCCCAACGTGCAGGCTTCTTTCCAAAGGGCGAGTTGGGCCCCAAAGCATCTTGCTTCCAGCTCTTTGGGAAGCTAAGAAACAACTCGCTCTGCACAGTGCTCTTACAGCCTACCGGGAACATCTCTTACAAAGGCCTGTGAAATGCAGTTTCTTTGCAGGCCTGATCTGGCTGAAGTAGAACTTCTGCTCTGGGTGAGCTACATTGCCCTAGAGCTGAAAGGCACAACGTGCAGGCTTCTTTCCAAAGGGCGAGTTGGGCCACAAAGCATCTTGCTTCCAGCTCTTTGGGAAGCTAAGAAACAACTCGCTCTGCACAGTGCTCTTACAGCCTACCGGGAACATCTCTTACAAAGGCCTGTGAAACGCAGTTTCTTTACAGGCCTGATCTGGCTGAAGTAGAACTTCTGCTCTGGGTGTGCTACATTGCCCTCGAGCTGAAAGGCACAACGTGCAGCCTTCTTTCCAAAGGGCGAGTTGGGCCCGAAAGCATCTTGCTTCCAGCTCTTTGGGAAGCTAAGAAACAACTCGTTCTGCACAGTGCTCTTACAGCCTACCAGCAACATCTCTTACAAAGGCCTGTGAAACGCAGTTTCTTTGCAGGCCTGATCTGGCTGAAGTAGAATATCTGATCTAGGTGAGCTCCATTGCCCTAGAGCTGAAAGGCACAACGTGCAGGCTTCTTTCCAAAGGGCGAGTTGGGCCACAAAGCATCTTGCTTCCAGCTCTTTGGGAAGCTAAGAAACAACTCGCTCTGCACAGTGCTCTTACAGCCTACCGGGAACATCTCTTACAAATGCCTGTGAAACGCAGTTTCTTTGCAGGCCTGATCTGGCTGAAGTAGAACTTCTCCTCGGCGTGTGTTACATTGCCCTAGAGCTGAAAGGCAAAACGTGCAGGCTTCTTTCCAAAGGGCGAGTTGGGCCCTAAAGCATCTTGCTTCCAGCTCTTTGGGAAGCTAAGAAACAACTCGCTCTGCACAGTGCTCTTACAGCCTACCGGGAACATCTATTACAAAGGCCTGTGAAACGCAGTTTCTTTACAGGCCTGATCTGGCTGAAGTAGAACTTCTGCTCTCGGTGTGCTACATTGCCTAGAGCTGAAATGCACAACGTACAGGCTTCTTTCCAAAGGGCGAGTTGGGCCCCAAAGCATCTTGCTTCCAGCTCTTTGGGAAGCTAAGAAACAACTCGCTCTGCACAGTGCTCTTACAGCCTACCGGGAACATCTCTTACAAAGGCCTGGGAAACGCAGTTTCTTTACAGGCCTGACCTAGCTGAAGGAGAACTTCTGCTCTGGGTGTGCTACATTGATCTGCAGCTGAAAGGCACAACGTGCAGGCTTCTTTCCAAAGGGCGAGTTGGGCCCCAAAGCATCTTGCTTCCAGCTCTTTGGGAAGCTAAGAAACAACTCGCTCTGCACAGTGCTCTTACAGCCTACCGGGAACATCTCTTACAAAGGCCTGTGAAACGCAGTTTCTTTGCAGGCCTGATGTGGCTGAAGTAGAACTTCTGCTCTGCGTGTGCTACCTTGCCCTAGAGCTGAAATGCACAACGTGCAGGCTTCTTTCCAAAGGGCGAGTTGGGACCCAAAGCATCTTGCTTCCAGCTCTTTGGGAAGCTAAGAAACAACTCGCTCAGCACAGTGCTCTTACAGCCTACCGGGAACATCTCTACAAAGGCCTATGAAATGCAGTTTCTTTGCAGGCATGATCTGGCTGAAGTAGAACTTCTGCTCTGAGTGAGCTACATTGCCCTAGAGCTGAAAGGCACAACGTGCAGGCTTCTTTCAAAAGGGCGAGTTGGGCGCCAAAGCATCTTGCTTCCAGCTCTTTGGGAAGCTAAGAAACAACTCGCTCTGCACAGTGCTCTTACAGCCTACCGGGAACATATCTTACAAAGGCCTGTGAAACGCAGTTTCTTTGCAGGCCTGATCTGGCTGAAGTAGAACTTCTCCTCGGCGTGTGCTACATTGCCCTAGAGCTGAAACGCACAACGTGCAGGCTTCTTTCCAAAGGGCGAGTTGGGCCCCAAAGCATCTTGCTTCCAGCTCTTTGGGAAGCTAAGAAAGAACTCGCTCTGCACAGTGCTCTTACAGCCTACCGGGAACATCTCTTACAAAGGCCTGTGAAACGCAGTTTCTTGGCATGCCTGATCTGGCTGAAGTAGAACTTCTTCTCTGCGTGTGTTGCATTGCCCTAGAGCTGAAAGGCACAACTTGCAGGCTTCTTTCCAAAGGGTGAGTTGGGCCCCAAAGCATCTTACTTCCAGCTCTTTGGGAAGCTAAGAAACAACTCGCTCTGCACAGTGCTCTTACAGCCTACCGGGAACATCTCTTACAAAGGCCTGTGAAATGCATTTTCTTTGCAGTCCTGATCTGGCTGAAGAAGAACTTCTGCTCTGGCTGAGCTACATTGCCGTAGAGCTGAAAGGCACAACATGCAGGCTTCTTTCCAAAGGGCGAGTTGGGCCGCAAACCATCTTGCTTCCAGCTCTTTGGGAAGCTAAGAAACAGCTCGCTCTGCACAGTGCTCTTACAGCCTACCGGGAACATCTCTTACAAAAGCCTGTGAAACGCAGTTTCTTTGCAGGCCTGATCTGGCTGAAGTAGAACTTCTCCTCGGCGTGTGCTACATTGCCCTAGAGCTGAAACGCACAACGTGCAAACTTCTTTCAAAAGAGCGAGCTGGGCCCTAAAGCATCTTGATTCCAGCTCTTTGGGAAGCTAAGAAACAACTCGCTCTGCAGAGTGCTCTTACAGCCTACCGGGAACATCTCTTACAAAGGCCTGTGAAACGCAGTTACTTTGCAGGCCTGATCTGGCTGAAGTAGAACTTCTGCTCTGGGTGTCTTACATTGCCCTAGAGCTGAAAGGCAATACGTGCAGGCTTCTATCCAGAGGGCGAGTTGGGCCCCAAGGCATCTTGCTTCCAGCTCTTTGGGAAGCTAAGAAACAACTCACTCTGCACAGTGCTCTTACAGCCTACCGGGAACATCTCATACAAAGGCCTGAGAAACGCAGTTTCTTTACAGGCCTGACCTGGCTGAAGTAGAACTTCTGCTCTGGGTGTGCTACATTGCCCTGCAGCTGAAAGGCACAACGTGCAGGCTTCTTTCCAAAGGGCGAGTTGGGCCCCAAAGTATCTTGCTTCCAGCTCTTTGGGAAGCTAAGAAACAACTCGCTCTGCACAGTGCTCTTACAGCCTACCGGCAACATCTCTTACAAAGGCCTGTGAAACGCAGTTTCTTTGCAGGCCTGATCTGGCTGAAGTAGAACATCTGCTGTGGGTGTGCTCCATTGCCCTAGAGCTGAAAGGCACAACGTGCAGGCTTCTTTCCAAAGGGCGAGTTGGGCTCCAAAGCATCTTGCTTCCAGCTCTTTGGGAAGCTAAGAAACAACTCGCTCTGCACAGTGCTCTTACAGCCTACCGGGAACATCTCTTACAAACGCCTGTGAAACGCAGTGTCTTGGCAGGCCTGATCTGGCTGAAGTAGAACTTCTGCTCTGCGTGTGCTACATTGCCCTAGCGCTGAAAGGCCCAACATGCAGGCTTCTTTCCACAGGGCGAGTTGGGCCCCACAGCATCTTGCTTCCAGCTCTTTGGGAAGCTAAGAAACAACTCGCTCTGCACAGTGCTCTTACAGCCTACCGGGAACATCTCTTACAAAGGCCTGTGAAACGCATTTTCTTTGCAGGCCTGATGTTGCTGAAGTAGAACTTCTCCTCTGGGTGTGCTACATTGCCCTAGAGCTGAAAGGCACAACGTGCAGGCTTCTTTCCAAAGGGCGAGTTGGGCCGCAAAGCATCTTGCTTCCAGCTCTTTGGGAAGCTAAGAAACAACTCGCTCTGCACAGTGCTCTTACAGCCTACCGGGAACATCTCTTACAAAGGCCTGTGAAACGCAGTTTCTTTGCAGGCCTGATCGGGCTGAAGTAGAACTTCTCCTCGGCGTGTGCTACATTGCCCTAGAGCTGACAGGCCCAACGTGCAGGCTTCTTTCCAAAGGGAGAGTTGGGCCCCAAAGCATCTTGCTTCCAGCTCTTTGGGAAGCTAAGAAACAACTCGCTCTGCACAGTGCTCTTACAGCCTACCGGGAACATCTCTTACAAAGGCCTGTGAAATGCAGTTTCTTTGCAGGCCTGATCTGGCTGAAGTAGAACTTCTGCTCTGGGTGAGCTACATTGCCCTAGAGCTGAAAGGCACAACGTGCAGGCTTCTTTCCAAAGGGCGAGTTGGGCCACAAAGCATCTTGCTTCCAGCTCTTTGGGAAGCTAAGAAACAACTCGCTCTGCACAGTGCTCTTACAGCCTACCGGGAACATCTCTTACAAAGGCCTGTGAAATGCAGTTTCTTTACAGGCCTGTTCTGGCTGAAGTAGAACTTCTGCTCTGGGTGTGCTACATTGCCCTCGAGCTGAAAGGCACAACGTGCAGCCTTCTTTCCAAAGGGCGAGTTGGGCCCCAAAGCATCTTGCTTCCAGCTCTTTGGGAAGCTAAGAAACAACTCGTTCTGCACAGTGCTCTTACAGCCTACCGGCAACATCTCTTACAAAGGCCTGTGAAACGCAGTTTCTTTGCAGGCCTGATCTGGCTGAAGTAGAATATCTGATCTAGGTGAGCTCCATTGCCCTAGAGCTGAAAGGCACAACGTGCAGTCTTCTTTCCAAAGGGCGACTTGGGCCCCAAAGCATCTTGCTTCCAGCTCTTTGGGAAGCTAAGAAACAACTCGCTCTGCACAGTGCTCTTACAGCCTACCAGGAACATCTCTTACAAAGGCCTGTGAAACGCAGTTTCTTTGCATGCCTGATCTGGCTGAAGTAGAACTTCTGCTCTCGGTGTGCTACATTGCCCTAGAGCTGAAAGGCACAAAGTGCAGGCTTCTTTCCAAAGGGCGAGTTGGGCCCCAAAGCATCTTGCTTCCAGCTCTTTGGGAAGCTAAGAAACAACTCGCTCTGCACAGTGCTCTTACAGCCTACCGGGAACATCTCTTACAAAGGCCTGTGAAACGCAGTTTCTTTACAGGCCTGACCTAGCTGAAGGAGAACTTCTGCTCTGGGTGTGCTACATTGATCTGCAGCTGAAAGGCACAACGTGCAGGCTTCTTTCCAAAGGGTGAGTTGGGCCCCAAAGCATCTTGCTTCCAGCTCTTTGGGAAGCTAAGAAACAACTCGCTCTGCACAGTGCTCTTACAGCCTACCGGGAACATCTCTTACAAAGGCCTGTGAAACGCAGTTTCTTTGCAGGCCTGATGTGGCTGAAGTAGAACTTCTGCTCTGCGTGTGCTACCTTGCCCTAGAGCTGAAAGGCACAACGTGCAGGCTTCTTTCCAAAGGGCGAGTTGGGACCCAAAGCATCTTGCTTCCAGCTCTTTGGGAAGCTAAGAAACAACTCGCTCATCACAGTGCTCTTACAGCCTACCGGGAACATCTCTACAAAGGCCTATGAAATGCAGTTTCTTTGCAGGCATGATCTGGCTGAAGTAGAACTTCTGCTCTGGGTGAGCTACATTGCCCTAGAGCTGAAAGGCACAACGTGCAGGCTTCTTTCAAAAGGGCGAGTTGGGCGCCAAAGCATCTTGCTTCCAGCTCTTTGGGAAGCTAAGAAACAACTCGCTCTGCACAGTGCTCTTACAGCCTACCGGGAACATATCTTACAAAGGCCTGTGAAACGCAGTTTCTTTGCAGGCCTGATCTGGCTGAAGTAGAACTTCTCCTCGGCGTGTGCTACATTGCCCTAGAGCTGAAACGCACAACGTGCAGGCTTCTTTCCAAAGGGCGAGTTGGGCCCCAAAGCATCTTGCTTCCAGCTCTTTGGGAAGCTAAGAAAGAACTCGCTCTGCACAGTGCTCTTACAGCCTACCGGGAACATCTCTTACAAAGGCCTGTGAAACGCATTTTCTTTGCAGGCCTGATCTGGCTGAAGAAGAACTTCTGCTCTGGCTGAGCTACATTGCACTAGAGCTGAAAGGCACAACATGCAGGCTTCTTTCCAAAGGGCGAGTTGGGCCGCAAACCATCTTGCTTCCAGCTCTTTGGGAAGCTAAGAAACAGCTCGCTCTGCACAGTGCTCTTACAGCCTACCGGGAACATCTCTTACAAAAGCCTGTGAAACGCAGTTTCTTTGCAGGCCTGATCTGGCTGAAGTAGAACTTCTCCTCGGCGTGTGCTACATTGCCCTAGAGCTGAAACGCACAACGTGCAGGCTTCTTTCAAAAGAGCGAGCTGGGCCCTAAAGCATCTTGCTTCCAGCTCTTTGGGAAGCGAAGAAACAACTCGCTCTGCAGAGTACTCTTACAGCCTACCGGGAACATCTCTTACAAAGGCCTGTGAAACGCAGTTTCTTTGCAGGCCTGATGTGGCTGAAGTAGAACTTCTGCTCTGCGTGTGCTACATTGCCCTAGAGCTGAAAGGCACAACGTGCAGGCTTCTTTCCAAAGGGCGAGTTGGGCCCCAAAGCATCTTGCTTCCAGCTCTTTGGGAAGCGAAGAAACAACTCGCTCAGCACAGTGCTCTTACAGCCTACCGGGAACATCTCTTACAAAGGCCTGTGAAACGCAGTTTCTTGGCAGTCCTGATCTGGCTGAAGTAGAACTTCTGCTCTGCGTGTGTTGCATTGCCCTAGAGCTGAAAGGCACAACGTGCAGGCTTCTTTCCAAAGGGTGAGTTGGGCCCCAAAGCATCTTACTTCCAGCTCTTTGGGAAGCTAAGAAACAACTCGCTCTGCACAGGGCTCTTACAGCCTACCGGGAACATCTCTTACAAAGGCCTGTGAAACGCATTTTCTTTGCAGGCCTGATCTGGCTGAAGTAGAACTTCTGCTCTGGCTGAGCTACATTGCACTAGAGCTGAAAGGCACAACATGCAGGCTTCTTTCCAAAGGGCGAGTGGGGCCCCAAACCATCTTGCTTCCAGCTCTTTGGGAAGCTAAGAAACAGCTCGCTCTGCACAGTGCTCTTACAGCCTACCGGGAACATCTCTTACAAAAGCCTGTGAAACGCAGTTTCTTTGCAGGCCTGATCTGGCTGAAGTAGAACTTCTCCTCGGCTTGTGCTACATTGCCCTAGAGCTGAAACGCACATCGTGCAGGCTTCTTTCAAAAGAGCGAGCTGGGCCCTAAAGCATCTTGCTTCCAGCTCTTTGGGAAGCTAAGAAACAACTCGCTCTGCACAGTGCTCTTACAGCCTACTGGGAACATGTCTTACAAATGCCTGTGAAACGCAGTTTCTTTGCAGGCCTGATCTGGCTGAAGTAGAACTTCTGCTCTGGGTGAGCTCCATTGCCCTAGAGCTGAAAGGCACAATGTGCAGGCTTCTTTACAAAGGTCGAGTTGGGACCCAAAGCATCTTGCTTCCAGGTCTTTGGGAAGCTAAGAAACAACTCGCTCTGCACAGTGCTCTTACAGCCTACCGGGAACATCTCTTACAAAGGCCTGTGAAACGCAGTTTCTTTGCAGGCCTCATCTGGCTGAAGTATAACATGTGTTCTGCGTGTGCTACATTACCCTAGAGCTGAAAGGCACAACGTGCAGGCTTCTTTCCAAAGGGCGAGTTGGGCCACAAAGCATCTTGCTTCCAGCTCTTTGGGAAGCTAAGAAACAACTCGCTCTGCACAGTGCTCTTATAGCCAACCGGGAACATCTCTTACAAAGCCCTGTGAAACGCAGTTTCTTTGCAGGCCTGATGTGGCTGCAGTAGAACTTCTGCTCTGGGTGTGCTACATTGCCCTGCAGCTGAAAGGCACAACGTGCAGGCTTCTTTCCAAAGGGCGAGTTTGGCCCCAAAGCATCTTGCTTCCAGCTCTTTGGGAAGCTAAGAAACAACTCGCTCTGCACAGTGCTCTTACAGCCTACCAGGAACATCTCTTCCAAAGGCCTGTGAAACGCCGTTTCTTTACAGGCCCTACCTAGCTGAAGTAGAACTGCTGCTCTAGGTGTGCTACATTGCCCTCGAGCTGAAAGGCACAACGTGCATTCTTCTATCCAGAGGGCGAGTTGGGACCCAAAGCATCTTGCTTCCAGCTCTTTGGGAAGCTAAGAAACAACTCGCTCTGCACAGTGCTCTTACAGCCTACCGGGAACATATCTTACAAAGGCCTGTGAAACGCAGTTTCTTTGCAGGCCTGATGTGGCTGAAGTAGAACTTCTCCTCGGCGTGTGCTACATTGCCCTAGAGCTGAAATGCACAACGTGCAGGCTTCTTTCCAAAGGCCGAGTTGGGCCCCAAAGCATCTTGCTTCCAGCTCTTTGGGAAGCTAAGATAGAACTCGCTCTGCACAGTGCTCTTACAGCCTACCGGGAACATCTCTTACAAAGGCCTGTGAAACGCATTTTCTTTGCAGGCCTGATCTGGCTGAAGTAGAACTTCTGCTCTGGCTGAGCTACATTGCACTAGAGCTGAAAGGCACAACATGCAGGCTTCTTTCCAAAGGGCGAGTTGGGCCCCTAACCATCTTGCTTCCAGCTCTTTGGGAAGCTAAGAAACAGCTCGCTCTGCACAGTGCTCTTACAGCCTACCGGGAACATCTCTTACAAAGGCCTATGAAATGCAGTTTCTTTGCAGGCATGATCTGGCTGAAGTAGAACTTCTGCTCTGGGTGAGCTACATTGCCCTGGAGCTGAAAGGCACAACGTGCAGGCTTCTTTGCAAAGGTCGAGTTGGGCCCCAAAGCATCTTGCTTCCAGCTCTTTGGGAAGCTAAGAAACAACTCGCTCTGCACAGTGCACTTACAGCCTACCGGGAACATCTCTTACAAAGGCCTGTGAAACGCAGTTTCTTTGCAGGCCTGATCTGGCTGAAGTAGAACTTCTGCTCTGGCTGAGCTACATTGCCCTAGAGCTGAAAGGCACAACGTGCAGGCTTCTTTCCAAAGGGCGAGTTGGGCCCCAAAGCATCTTGCTTCCAGCTCTTTCGGAAGCTAAGAAACAACTCGCTCTGCACAGTGCTCTTACAGCCTACCGGGAACATCTCTTACAGAGCCGTGTGAAACGCAGTTTCTTTGCAGGCCTGATCTGGCTGAAGAAGAACTTCTGCTCTGGATGTGCTACATTGCCCTGCAGTTGAAAGGCACAACGTGCAGGCTTCTTTCCAAAGGGCGAGTTGGGCCCCAAACCATCTTGCTTCCAGCTCTTTGGGAAGCTAAGAAACAACTCGCTCTGCACAGTGCTCTTACAGCCTACCGGGAACATCTCTTACAAAGGCCTGTGAAACGCAGGTGCTTTGCAGGCCCGATCTGGCTGAAGTAGAACTTCTGCTCTGCGTGTGCTACATTGCCCTAGAGCTGAAAGGCACAACGTGCAGGCTTCTTTGCAAAGGGCGAGTTGGGCCCCAAAGCATCTTGCTTCCAGCTCTTTGGGAAGCTAAGAAACAACTCGCTCTGCACAGTGCTCTTACAGCCTACCGGGAACATCTCTTACAAAGGCCTGTGAAACGCAGTTTCTTTGCAGGCCTGATCGGGCTGAAGTAGAACTTCTCCTCGGCGTGTGCTACATTGCCCTAGAGCTGACAGGCCCAACGTGCAGGCTTCTTTCCAAAGGGCGAGTTGGGCCCCAAAGCATCTTGCTTCCAGCTCTTTGGGAAGCTAAGAAACAACTCGCTCTGCACAGTGCTCTTACAGCCTACCGGGAACATCTCTTACAAACGCCTGTGAAACGCAGTTTCTTTGCAGGCCTGATCTGGCTGAAGTAGAACTTCTCCTCGGCGTGTGCTACATTGCCCTAGAGCTGAAACGCACAACGTGCAGGCTTCTTTCCAAAGGGTGAGTTGGGCACCAAAGCATCTTGCTTCCAGCTCTTTGGGAAGCTAAGAAAGAACTCGCTCTGCACAGTGCTCTTACAGCCTACCGGGAACATCTCTTACAAAGGCCTGTGAAACGCAGTTTCTTGGCAGGCCTGATCTGGCTGAAGTAGAACTTCTTCTCTGCGTGTGTTGCATTGCCCTAGAGCTGAAAGGCACAACTTGCAGGCTTCTTTCCAAAGGGTGAGTTGGGCCCCAAGCATCTTACTTCCAGCTCTTTGGGAAGCTAAGAAACAACTCGCTCTGCACAGTGCTCTTACAGCCTACCGGGAACATCTCTTACAAAGGCCTGTGAAACGCATTTTCTTTGCAGGCCTGATCTGGCTGAAGAAGAACTTCTGCTCTGGCTGAGCTACATTGCACTAGAGCTGAAAGGCACAACATGCAGGCTTCTTTCCAAAGGGCGAGTTGGGCCGCAAACCATCTTGCTTCCAGCTCTTTGGGAAGCTAAGAAACAGCTCGCTCTGCACAGTGCTCTTACAGCCTACCGGGAACATCTCTTACAAAAGCCTGTGAAACGCAGTTTCTTTGCAGGCCTGATCTGGCTGAAGTAGAACTTCTCCTCGGCGTGTGCTACATTGCCCTAGAGCTGAAACGCACAACGTGCAGGCTTCTTTCAAAAGAGCGAGCTGGGCCCTAAAGCATCTTGCTTCCAGCTCTTTGGGAAGCTAAGAAACAACTCGCTCTGCAGAGTGCTCTTACAGCCTACCGGGAACATCTCTTACAAAGGCCTGTGAAACGCAGTTTCTTTGCAGGCCTGATGTGGCTGAAGTAGAACTTCTGCTCTGCGTGTGCTACATTGCCCTAGAGCTGAAAGGCACAACGTGCAGGCTTCTTTCCAAAGGGCGAGTTGGGCCCCAAAGCATCTTGCTTCCAGCTCTTTGGGAAGCGAAGAAACAACTCGCTCAGCACAGTGCTCTTACAGCCTACCGGGAACATATCTTACAAAGGCCTGTGAAACGCAGTTTCTTTGCAGGCCTGATGTGGCTGAAGTAGAACTTCTCCTCGGCGTGTGCTACATTGCCCTAGAGCTGAAACGCACAACGTGCAGGCTTCTTTCCAAAGGGCGAGTTGGGCCCCAAAGCATCTTGCTTCCAGCTCTTTGGGAAGCTAAGAAAGAACTCGCTCTGCACAGTGCTCTTACAGCCTACCGGGAACATCTCTTACAAAGGCCTGTGAAACGCATTTTCTTTGCAGGCCTGATCTGGCTGAAGGAGAACTTCTCCTCGGCGTGTGCTACATTGCCCTAGAGCTGAAACGCACAACGTGCAGGCTTCTTTCAAAAGAGCGAGCTGGGCCCTAAAGCATCTTGCTTCCAGCTCTTTGGGAAGCTAAGAAACAACTCGCTCTGCACAGTGCTCTTACAGCCAACTGGGAACATCTCTTACAAATGCCTGTGAAACGCATTTTCTTTTCAGGCCTGATCTGGCTGAAGTAGAACTTCTGCTCTGGCTGAGCTACATTGCACTAGAGCTGAAAGGCACAACATGCAGGCTTCTTTCCAAAGGGCGAGTTGGGCCCCAAACCATCTTGCTTACAGCTCTTTGGGAAGCTAAGAAACAGCTCGCTCTGCACAGTGCTCTTACAGCCTACCGGGAACATCTCTTAAAAAGGCCTGTGAAACGCAGTTTCTTTGCAGGCCTGATCTGGCTGAAGTAGAACTTCTCCTCGGCGTGTGCTACATTGCCCTAGAGATGAAACGCACAACGTGTAGGCTTCTTTCAAAAGAGCGAGCTGGGCCCCAGAGCATCTTGCTTCCAGCTCTTTGGGAAGCTAAGAAACAACTCGCTCTGCACAGTGCTCTTGCAGCCTACCGGGAACATCTCTTACATACGCCTGTGAAACGCACTTTCTTTGCAGGCCTGATCTGGCTGAAGTAGAACTTCTGCTCTGGGTGTGCTACATTGCCCTGCAGCTGAAACGCACAACGTGCAGGCTTCTTTCCAAAGGGCGAGTTGGGCCCCAAAGCATCTTGCTTCCAGCTCTTTGGGAAGCTAAGAAACAACTCGCTCTGCACAGTGCTCTTACAGCATACCGGGAACATCTCTTACAAACGCCTGTGAAACGCAGTTTCTTTGCAGGCCTGATCTGGCTGAAGTAGAACTTCTGCTCTGCGTGTGCTACATTGCCCTAGAGCTGGAAGGCACAACGTGCAGGCTTTTATCCAGAGGGCGAGTTGGGCCCCAAAGCATCTTGCTTCCAGCTCTTTGGGAAGCTAAGAAACAACTCGCTCTGCACAGTGCTCTTACAGCCTACCGGCAACATCTCTTACAGAGGCCTGTGAAACGCAGTTTCTTTGCAGGCCTGATCTGGCTGAAGTAGAACATCTGCTCTGGGTGAGCTCCATTGCCCTCGAGCTGAAAGGCACAACGTGCAGGCTTCTTTCCAAAGGGCGAGTTGGGCCCCAAAGCATCTTGCTTCCAGCTCTTTGGGAAGCTAAGAAACAACTCGCTCTGCACAGTGCTCTTACAGCCTACCGGGAACATCTCTTACAGAGCCGTGTGAAACGCAGTTTCTTTGCAGGCCTGATCTGGCTGAAGAAGAACTTCTGCTCTGGATGTGCTACATTGCCCTGCAGCTGAAAGGCACAACGTGCAGGCTTCTTTCCAAAGGGCGAGTTGGGCCCCAAACCATTTTGCTTCCAGCTCTTTGGGAAGCTAAGAAACAACTCGCTCTGCACAGTGCTCTTACAGCCTACCGGGAACATCTCTTACAAAGGCCTGTGAAACGCAGTTTCTTTGCAGGCCTGATCGGGCTGAAGTAGAACTTCTCCTCGGCGTGTGCTACATTGCCCTAGAGCTGACAGGCCCAACGTGCAGGCTTCTTTCCAAAGGGCGAGTTGGGCCCCAAAGCATCTTGCTTCCAGCTCTTTGGGAAGCTAAGAAACAACTCGCTCTGCACAGTGGTCTTACAGCCTACCGGGAACATCTCTTACAAAGGCCTGTGAAATGCAGTTTCTTTGCAGGCCTGATCTGGCTGAAGTAGAACTTCTGCTCTGGGTGAGCTACATTGCCCTAGAGCTGTAGGCACAACGTGCAGGCTTCTTTCCAAAGGGCGAGTTGGGCCCCAAAGCATCTTGCTTCCAGCTCTTTGGGAAGCTAAGAAACAACTCGCTCTGCACAGTGCTCTTACAGCCTACCGGGAACATCTCTTACAAAGGCCTGTGAAACGCAGTTTCTTTACAGGCCTGATCTGGCTGAAGTAGAACTTCTGCTCTGGGTGTGCTACATTGCCCTCGAGCTGAAAGGCACAACGTGCAGCCTTCTTTCCAAAGGGCGAGTTGGGCCCCAAAGCATCTTGCTTCCAGCTCTTTGGGAAGCTAAGAAACAACTCGTTCTGCACAGTGCTCTTGCAGCCTACCGGCAACATCTCTTACAAAGGCCTGTGAAACGCAGTTTCTTTGCAGGCCTGATCTGGCTGAAGTAGAATATCTGATCTAGGTGAGCTCCATTGCCCTAGAGCTGAAAGGCACAACGTGCAGGCTTCTTTCCAAAGGGCGACTTGGGCCCCAAAGCATCTTGCTTCCAGCTCTTTGGGAAGCTAAGAAACAACTCGCTCTGCACAGTGCTCTTACAGCCTACCGGGAACATCTCTTACAAATGCCTGTGAAACGCAGTTTCTTTGCATGCCTGATCTGGCTGAAGTAAAACTTCTGCTCTCGGTGTGCTACATTGCCCTAGAGCTGAAAGGCACAAAGTGCAGGCTTCTTTCCAAAGGGCGAGTTGGGCCCCAAAGCATCTTGCTTCCAGCTCTTTGGGAAGCTAAGAAACAACTCGCTCTGCACAGTGCTCTTACAGCCTACCGGGAACATCTCTTACAAAGGCCTGTGAAACGCAGTTTCTTTACAGGCCTGACCTAGCTGAAGGAGAACTTCTGCTCTGGGTGTGCTACATTGATCTGCAGCTGAAAGGCACAACGTGCAGGCTTCTTTCCAAAGGGCGAGTTGGGCCCCAAAGCATCTTGCTTCCAGTTCTTTGGGAAGCTAAGAAACAACTCGCTCTGCACAGTGCTCTTACAGCCTACCGGGAACATCTCTTACAAAGGCATGTGAAACGCAGTTTCTTTGCAGGCCTGATCTGGCTGAAGTAGAACTTCTCCTCGGCGTGTGCTACATTGCCCTAGAGCTGAAACGCACAACGTGCAGGCTTCTTTCAAAAGAGCGGCTGGGCCCTAAAGCATCTTGCTTCCAGCTCTTTGGGAAGCTAAGAAACAACTCGCTCTGCAGAGTGCTCTTACAGCCTACCGGGAACATCTCTTACAAAGGCCTGTGAAACGCAGTTTCTTTGCAGGCCTGATGTGGCTGAAGTAGAACTTCTGCTCTGCGTGTGCTACATTGCCCTAGAGCTGAAAGGCACAACGTGCAGGCTTCTTTCCAAAGGGCGAGTTGGGCCCCAAAGCATCTTGCTTCCAGCTCTTTGGGAAGCGAAGAAACAACTCGCTCAGCACAGTGCTCTTACAGCCTACCGGGAACATCTCTTACAAAGGCCTGTGAAACGCAGTTTCTTGGCAGTCCTGATCTGGCTGAAGTAGAACTTCTGCTCTGCGTGTGTTGCATTGCCCTAG